>NC_071977.1:1907518-1919639 GCF_026283585.1 Hylaeus volcanicus | reverse complement strand
AGATCGACGTATTTCGCGAGAGGAAAATGGTCGATTGAAAATATTTTTACAGGTTCATTCGGATCTATTTACTGATAACATAGATGATGACACCGGATTCGACGAAGCCTGGAATGCAGCCACGTTCTCGTCTCTTCCACTCAGCTAATATGTCCAGCAGCCAGGCGTTCCCGAATAACTCGATTGCCAGGTACTCGATGCGTTGCGACGCCATCCCCAGCAGCACTAACGCAAATTTATAATTCGTTCGAATCTCTATTAGAATGCAATTACCAGGAACTAATTCCTTTTTGCGTGCGTCACGCGAAGAAACCTTTGCTAAAAGTTAACAGAGGAACTCTTTTCTTCCAAAGAATTCATTTTTATCATTTCTATCGTTTTTTTTTTTTTTGTTGCGGGATTTATTATTCCGTAAATCGATGGCGCTTACTCAGGAAGAAAGCGTAGGAGGATGAGTGACATATGAACTTGACGAACGGTTTCTTCATGAACAGACCCATAGGCGAGGTAGGCGAGAGCATGTAGATCGAGCTATATACAGGAAACATGGCGCCGAGTTTCCCGACTTCTATGAACTGTCCGATCATGCTTTTCCTTCTGAAGCCCGGCAACCCGTCGTACCAGATCGCAGCCAGCAGTTGTTGCACGTTCGGGTGGGCTACGAACTTTAAATTTTATAATTCGTTGTAGTCGAACCGACAACTTTTGCGAGAAAGTGCGAACCCTCTAAAAATGATCGTCCTTTAAAAAAAACAAAGAAGAGGAAATACGAAGCTAGGAGTTACTTCACCTGTTTCTGCTTGTACTTGATGGCCAGCTTGAGCCTGTCCAACGTCTGTCTCTCACCTGGTTCCCAGTTCTCACCGTGCGGATTGTAATTCAGCATCACTTCCAGTTCCAGGGACGTGCGCGCGTGATCCAGCAGAGAAGTGGCGAAATTTTGCGTCTGCTCTCGCATCTCCTGCTCGCGAACAACGTACAACGACGTAATAACACGTAAGAATGATCTTCATCGAAGGGGTTGTACTTCGATCCTCCTCGTTACGTACATTGTACTCGAATCGAAATTCCTGCTCCATTTTGCTCAGTCGTCGTAGTTCCCAGGACAGCTCGAAGGCCGTAAGAAGAGGATCCCTCGAGGACAGGGCGATCAAAGATGGCGAAGTGAGGGCGCGGTACGCGTTTATTCGAGCTTGCGAGTGCCTCAGGGAGTCTTGCTCGCTGGACGTCACGCACTCGTCGCAACCACACCTACGAGTAGAATTATATATCGGCACAAGATAAATTGAACACGTGTCAATTGATATGATTCGTTTATTATTGACAGACCCAGTGCGAGCACGTGCTGGTTTTGCAATAACATAATTAGCATTCTTAATCGAATAAACGAGCGGCGAGCGAGGAACGAGTATTGACATGAAGCCCAATAACTTGGAACAACCGGTCGACTTCGATTTAAGGTTTTCGAGTTAACGCCGTTTTAGATAACCGTTCCTGCACACGTGACAACGTTTATAAGGTGTTACGGACGATGCGTCACATGTATATCTTGGCGAAACGTCAATGAATTTTGTTCGATTTTTTTTTAGGAAAGATTCTAGGTATCTAGAATCTATCTAGAATCTTTAAGTGATTTATTTTTGTTAATTCTGGTATCTAGAATCTACGTATCTAGAATCTTTAAGTAATTTATTTTTGTTAGTTCTAGGCCTCTCGAGGGTTGAGGCCTTACTCATTTGACTTTCCATGTATCGAAAGAAATTATTTGTGCGTTATTTTTAAAAAATTCGCAAAGAAACGCCTTATTTTAAACATCCTTCAACATCCACTCTTAAGATGGCTGCCTAAGACGTCTGGCCCCGGGTTGATCTTTCTGTTTGTACCTGGCGTCATGGGGAGTAGGGAGCGTCGCGCCACGGTCGAGGAGTATCTTCAAGATCTCGTAGTTGTTTTTGTGTGCGGCCAAAATCAGCGGTGTTATGTCTGGAGTGAAGTTCGACGACGACCTGTCGACGGCTTCCCAACTCTGAAAAGAAATCGTCAACCATCGACGTACAACTTTCTATTCTCATCCTGAAGAGCGAAGGCTTCAATTCTTGACAACAAAAATTCCTGAAGTCTTGACGATAATTAAACTCTTGAAAAACAAAAAAATCACTGGAGTCTTTAATTGCACAGGGTTTAAAAAATAAAATTTGTTAATTTTAGAAAATATTCTTAAACGCTTAATGTAAAGTGTGGTTGGATTAGGCTACGATGAACGTGTTGAACTCACGTAAGGTTGCCCGGGCGTGTGTGTCCTCTCCTCCCATTCCAACAGGATCTCCACAGCTTCCACGTACTCCTCCTTTATGGCGTGTAAGAGTGCATCCTAAGGGAAAAAGGAGGAATTATGTGGGGAATGCGCTGCGCTTTTAAATGCCTAGCCTTGGCGTTGGATAATTTATTAGGAATCTACCTCTACGTGTTCGTATACTTTACTACTTCTTGTGTTCTTTAATTTTATGGGAAAAACCCAGACTTTTACCTTCACTTGGATCCCGAGCTCGAGGAGCAAATTGATCAACTCGACGTTTTCGTTCTCGATGGCGGCGATCAGGGCTGATCGATCCAGGGGATCCACGCAGTTGATGTTCAGCAGCTCCGGGTGGTCCTTGTTCTCCTCCAGTAACCTGTTTCAGAATGTCATGAAATATTTCAAAACACAGACGGACGGTCACGTTTGAAATACGAAAGTTGAACTCGGAATGTCGTCTCTATAGAATAGAATAGTCGAAACACGAAAGATAGTCGAAATACAAGTAAGATACATACGATAGAATAGTACGAAGTTTACAAAGTTCATAAAGTTCTTGCGTATAAGAATCCATTGGTTACTCGAAAGTTCGAAACATTTAAAGATATAAATGACGCTATGCTCTGCAGTGTGCTTCCGGCAGCTACTCAAAAAACTCCGATCGAAAATAAGAGATTCGATTAAGATAAGAAAAATTTAGAGAAAATTCTCGATAGCGGCGTATCGTTCCTAGCCTATCATTTATCGCGATCTCGCGGACGATTTATCTTCCGCGGCAGCACGAAGGATTACCTTTTGACAGTGGCACAATCACCTCGTTCCGCGCTTAGCAGGAAGTGCTTCTCAACTGGGCCAAGAGCATAGTCCTGTGGTGGGGTCAAGGATTGCACCGACGGCGCCCTCGCCTCGTTCGCCAGAAGATTTTGCTGCGACTCGGACGGATTCATTTTCCCACTGTGTTTATCGACGGGCCCAGATATTCGCGTGAACTTGGTTCATCGATCCCCAGGAACGCCTACGTACGACAAACAGAGACAGGAAAATCCTGAGCCACGCGTGGGACGACGCTAATCTTCTACTGTTAGGCCCCACGAGTCCTTTCTCGCGTGTTTCGAGCCCCAAAGGACGTGGAAAGGTTTGATTGGCAATTGTTGAGCGGTTAATTAGCTGCAGGGATTCTCTCGTGAGTCGCCAGTGTGGGAATTGTGTAAATAAGCTCCATCGTTGGAAGGAAAAAATGTTAGGTTGAGAAAATATTGGGTCTCTTTTAAATTTTTCTTCCTGGACAAAGTTGAAAGTTTAAAGGTGAAAGTTCTGAAAGTTTAAGCAATGGAGTACGTATTGGAAAAAGTATATGAAATGCAAATGGAGACGAATGATGACTTAGAGTCGAGTAGCTTAAAACAGATTTTCATTTTAGAGTAGTGTATAATATTATATATATATATATAAATTCATAGAAGGATCAGTGTTGAGTTAAGAGGAAGAATTAAGACTCCGATAAATGATCGAAAAGTTCGAGAAGAAATCCCTGTTTGCAAATATAATAGAAATTAGTTACTCGAAAATCTAGGAAAGGAAAGTTCGAGATCAGACTCGAGAGTGGAGGATTTGTCTACAATGATCCGACGATAATCTCCTAAACGGGAGCCACGTCATGCTGATCGATTGTCCTATATTACCCGAACGAAATCCATAATTCGATATCGAAAAGGGATTTAATCCGAGCGCCGCGATTAACATACTTCCCGACCGTTGTGGCGATACGTTTTAAATGAATACTTGAAGTCGGATTTGTACGAAATAAACGAATGCGCCTTCGAGTAGTTGCCAAACGTAATAAGAAAAAAAGGAATAATATTAATTCGATTAGACGTATTTATCAATTGCTGTCTAAAATTTCAACACTTTCCAGTAAGCACCTCGCTGAAGAATAGTTTGCACGTCAACGTGGTATATAGTATCAGTTACATCGCTACGAACCAATTCGAGACGAGACGTCGAGTGATGCAGGTCGACCAAAAGACCGACCCTTCAGAAACCGAACAGATTTCAAGAACTCTCCGGCACAATCGCTGCCGCTCTCCCAATTTCAAAGAATTATTCTTGCCACTCAAACAAAAACAATGAAAACTATTGCACGCTTTATTGCTTAATAAAAAAATAGTGACAGAATTTTTAACAAAATTCTACTCCTAGTAAAAACTATTACACGCGGTTTCCTTTGCTTTTTAATAAATAAAAAAAAAAAAAAAAAGGAGACAGAACTTTATAAAAATTCTATTCCTACGAACTCAACGAACCTTCTCCCTCAACCCTCGTCGACTATGACACGTATTGGCCTCGAAACCCAGTTTCCAACCGCACCGACACAAAACCATACCTGGTCCAAGGTGTCGATTAACGGGAACCCATGGCACTGTCCGTACAGGTGACACGGGAACGAACCAGGGACCTCGTCACTCCTGGCACTCCGTTCGTCAGGGAACGGCGAAACTTTGTGTAACGTTGGATAAGAATAAAGACAAAAGCCGTGCGTTCACCAGCTCTACATAGTTTAGGGAAGCCTTAGGACGTCGGTCAGCTGGGGCATGGGATTAAGTACAAACACGTGGGTCTCATCGGAACTAAGAGAACCGCTTCGCGAACCGACCGTCTACCTGGCTGCCGTCCTGGCCATCACATTGCGCATCCACGTGCAAGATATCCGCGTCCCTAAGAAATATCAGGTCAATTCACCCGACCCGTACGCGGGTACTTGGTATCTTTGCTCTCTTATTTATTTCTTTTTTTCAGGGTTATTTTCTAAGACCTCCTCGACGACGTTTACATCTATCAGCAATTCGTAGCGATTCGGATGTATCGGTACGACAATCGAAAGTAATTTGGATGCATGCTTTGCGTGGATAAGTATTTACGTCAGCGTAAGTAACTTTCGAAAAATGTAAATTTCTATTGTAAACGTTAAGGCCTTGTATCGGGTAGACTGGAAAGTAATGTCGTTTTTGCAATTTTAAATCCGTGTTTATCGCTCAACAGCTCGTTGATGTTTATCGATCACCGAAAATTTGCACACTAGGTGGCTGCTGATAACGAGAACGATTACATAATTGCTTAAAAATAGAAATTTATCAAAAATTCGTTTGAATTTAATGTAAACGAAACGACATCACTTTCCAGTCTACCTAATAGATCGAGTCATTGTAAAGATGAATTTCGAGCGTTGTATACGAAACAATGTTACAATTTTTTCTCATTGTTTGTTGAACGTGACCACCGAGTCCCTTGAGCACTGGCGAGAATCAACCATAACTCACGGGATTTAATGGACGACCGAGGGTGGACCGAGGTGGAACACCCTCGTGGAGACCTCGTTCTTCTTCGTTTACCTGGCCAAACCACGGATAGGTGTTTTTCTGCGATTTTTCTTTCGCCAGTTGTACGTTGTGTTTAATGCAGAGGGGTGCGATACTCGTGTCACGTCTCTGACGACCGTCCAACGAGGTTCTGGCCAGATGGGGAGGAATGACGACGTTAAGGAGGAAACAGGATAAAGACAGAATGAGGACGGAACGGGGTCGTTTCTTTTAATTTTCTGTGGGAAAAGCGAAGCTGGAAATTGTTTATATTAAGAGCGCGTGGTGGTTCGCTACTCTAGTACCATTAAAATCTAATAGAACTTTAAATTGGACTCTTTTTTCTCTGCTTACAGTTTCGTAGATGTTGAAATATGCTAGTACTTATTATTAATTATTTCAATGACGAAACAAAGAACACGGAGGATTTGAACCCGCGATCCTCGGATCCACTGTCGACCGCTTTACCTACGCGACCAATCCCGTACCCTACGTTTCGTGTTTTTATTTGACTCCTTATTGTTGGGTATGGGAGGCGCGGATACTATACTCGGCTATCCTGAATTGATATTCATTCGCCCTCGAATGTCCGTTTTCTCGGGTTTCGCGTCTCAACAACAGTGCGCGCCGCACCCTCTTTCGCGAGTGTACTCCCCTCTCTCTTTCTCTCTCGGGTTTCGCGTCACAACAACAGTGCGCGCCGCACCCTCTTTCGCGAGTGTACTCCCCTCTCTCTTTTTGGAACGTTGTTCTCTCTCGACGCCTCATTGTTGCCCGCTCCACCGTCCTTCGCGTGGCATTGTTGTTCATCGTCACTGGCCGGTCCTCTGCCGCTGCCCCCCATCCCGGACGAGCCCCCATATGTAGGAGTCTAAACGAAAAATAAGGCACGGAGATTCGAAGCCACGATCCTTTGACTCTTTATTCTTGAGTATGGATGGCGCGATACTACGATATCATACTTGTGTCAATCGATAACGCAAGCTCTACGTTAAATAAATTAACACAAAATGATGGTAACTTTAACAATTTTCTTTTTTTGTAAATTTAACAGACCTGTAGTGTCAGACTTACCTTAAAAAATGTGTTCAATCTAAAAACGCAACCATTCGTTAAATAATAACACAAATATCTCGTTAAGAATCTAATAGCAAGTAATTTTGACATAATTGTTATGTTAATTACCTGCAGTACTTTATCATCACAGAACTGGTGTAAAACATTAAAACTAAATAATACACGTAAAAACGTATTTTTAAGGTTACTTATTGGCTGCTATTTTCTGTTTCAAAAAGGACCCGGAAGTATCCTCTTCCCTACCGTTTTTAGACGCTCCACGTTAATGAATAATACTACGACCAGCCGAGGTCGTGGGTCGGTTACCTGAAACGAGCCGCAGCGCGGCTGTTAGCAGTTCGTTACGATATAAATTATAAAACATCTACTCTGGAAGTAACCTTCTTTTATACAAAAAGCTTCCAGGAGTAGGTTCATATTGTGTTGGATTTTTAAAAGACAGCGAAAATTTCTTTACAAATTTTTCAGTCGAAACTACGTATAACAAAACTCTTCGATCGTTACCGCTCGAACGTATTTATTTTAAACAATTGCCCTACACGATTCATTCTCAATTCAACGACCGACCGAGGTGATTCTCTCCGTTTGGTGGTCCATTTCCTGAACCCTCAATTTTGCATTTATTCCAGTAGAATAAAAAAAAAAAAACAGGGTTGTTACAGTAAAATAAAACAGAGGAAAACACGCGCGGAGTGATACGTAAGAATTAGAGTGCCCGCGGTCGGAAAAAGGTAAATTCTCGTTTGTCCCAGTTTCACCCTGGGACGAGGGCGTTTCTTTTATGGTCAAGGAGATAGAACGCGCAGAGACAACAACCACGCTTCCAGCCACTTTTGTTTGTTTTTTTTTTCCTTTAATTTATACGCGTGTATTAAATTTACATTCACTTTAAGAACGACGTTTAGGTTACAGACAGTGCGCAGTACCGTGATACTAACTCTTATCGTAAATTGAAGGGTGCGGAGAGGGGGGCTGACGAGAAAATAAATACTTCGTAATAATTATTAAAGGATAAATAAGTTTATCCTTTAACACGTTGATCGTCAGGTCACCCAGAAATTGGTGACGGGACATTTCGTTAAGAAACTAAAAAACTGAAGAGAGATATTCATCGCGAGGCGTACTCTTCGATTTTATTAAGGGTTACAGAAGATCGAAATTTGTTTACAGCCCTGTTTCCTCTTGCATCCAGCAATCTCGAAATGGGAACGACGAAGAGGATCGTCGTCGACGATAGCGACGTATCTTCTTCGGGTTTAATCCTTTCGTGGTACGAGAAAGTTTTCCACGAGAGTTGTTGCACCGTACGCCAGCGGCATTCGTGGAAATCTCGAACGTGATTGACACTAAACTTTTGTAATGCATGCTACAGAAAGTAATCATAATCGTGAATGTCGCCTATAGATGGCAGTAGTACGGAAAGGGTCGAAGTGATCGTCGCCAAAGTCGATAGCAATGATTAGACCTTTATATGTACATTGAATACTGATTGAATACGCGGTGGAGCAGGTGGATGTACATTAAGGTACCCGTAAGGAATATCGTGGAGCAACGTTATTCGCCAGCCGAGTAATTTCTTGTTACGTTTTCGCTGTACGTGTTGGACAGCTAGTGATCGATTTATGAAAATAACTTGGTTAGTCTGTATTAAACGAAGAGAAGTTTTTGTTACCCGAAGTAGCGCGAAATGTTCTTCGACGTACTTCAAGCACAGACTGAGAGACTATGGAGACTATCAGTAGAAACTATCGTACAATAAATATTCCTGTCCTCGCTGTCACAGAGATGAGAACAAATAGAATCGTTTCGTAGCTTGCACGCTTCGCACGGTATAAACATAACCATCGACACAGAGAACCTCCTGAACAAGACACGAGATGCCTCGAATTTTATGCGTTTAATCATCGCTAAATAAATCAAAAGTCTATCTTCGAGGGGTGAGAGGGGGAGGGGAGGCAATTACTAGTTCGAATAGCTTAATGTTAAAATAATATTAAGAGTAACCACGTTACTGGATCGCCTCCGAACAAAGAGCTCGCGGCTTTAGTCGTGGCAGTCGCCAATTGCGTTTCGTTACTCTTGCATTTCAATTACTTTAAAAAAAAAAAAAGAAGGAAGCGGTCCATCGCGTCGCGGCTGACTGGAGGAAAAGGGAGGCTGATTCGATTAAACGAAAATGAAGGTCTCGATAACACGATCGGCCGATGATAACGTTGTTCGCGGGAATTTCAGGATCCGAAGGTGTCTTCCCCCTCGACGTTCCCGTTTTGATTCCTGCACGCCCGTCGACGCAAATCCTGACGATGATCGCTCGATGGACCTGGGCAAGGGCTTTACTCGTGCTTCGAGTCGAGTCGGTTCTCCAGATAGCTCAGAGAGTTCCTGTGCTCGACGTCGACGTCGTCGAGGACGTTGCACAGACGCAGCAACCTCGCCTCGTAGGGGTGGAGATACTTCGGCTCGTCGTTCAGCATCAGGTCGGAGCACATCGCCGTCAGGTCGATCTCCAGGGGGTACATCTGCGTGTTCCTGCCGTATCTGTCGAGAAAATTGATAATAGAAACGGCGAGGAGATTTAGGGTCGAAGACACAAGGACAATTCGTTTCTCTTTCGATTAAATCGGGGCGGTATGCGATGCTACGTGGAATTGAACTGAATTTAGGCTACATTAGGTGGACAAATAAAGGCGAGATATTCGTGAAACTAGACTGTGGATGTTCATGCAAATTCGGTATGGTATGTCTTCTCAGCAGCGAATTCGTGAGCACTAACGATGCTTGCCTGATGAAGTTCAGGTCGTTCCTTCCCCGCTTGAACTCCCTATTGGCAGCCTTGTAGCCGGATCGACCGAACCTGATGACCACGTCCGGAGACTTCCATCGCGGATACCTGCTGACCTTGGATCCGTCGTCGGCCTCGCCGTCTAGGAGCTTCTCGGCGTTCACTTCGGAATCGCCACGGCCGAATCTGATGAAAGACGACGAGCCAACGTTGCTTCGCCGTTCCTTGGAGTCGGCGTCGTCGGAACGACCGCTGTTCCCGTGCCTCTTCAGCACGTACTCGAAGTCGCTGGGCGCGTCCTTGAAGATCCTCAGGTTCCCGTCGGCTCTCAGGGGCGTTAGCATGGAGGAAGACACCAGGAACCAGTTGCAGAGGAAGGGCAGCACGTAGAGCGACGATAACGCACTCTTCGACAAGGAAATTTGGTGGTTCAACGATCGATACTCGCTTCGTCAATTATTAATAAGCTTCCTCGATTAACCTCTTGGCATACAATTTAATTTCAAATCACTAGTGTCGTAATCGGATTTATTATTATATATTAATAGATTTAGGGTTCGTTGGCCAAGAAGTTGATATACTTGATATTTGTGGGAATCTAAACGAAGATCTAGACTCGGATCCACAGTCGACCGCTTTACCTACGCGACCAATCCCGTACCCTACGTTTCGTGTTTTTATTTCCGTTTTCTCGGGTTTCGCGTCTTAACAACAGTGCGCGCCGCACCCTCTTTCGCGAGTGTACTCCCCTCTCTCTTTCTCTCTCGGGTTTCGCGTCTCAACAACAGTGCGCGCCGCACCCTCTTTCGCGAGTGTACTCCCCTCTCTCTTTCTGGAACGTTGTTCTCTCTCGACGCCTCATTGTTGCCCGCTCCACCGTCCTTCGCGTGGCATTGTTGTTCATCGTCACTCATCGTCACTGGCCGATCCTCTGCCGCTGTAACCCCCCATCCCGGACGAGCCCCCATATGTAGGAGTCTAAACGAAAAATAAGGCACGGAGATTCGAAGCCACGATCCTCGGATCCACAGTCGATCGCTTTATCTACGCGACCATTCCTGTACCCTACGTTTCGTGTTCTCATTTCGTTCCTTATTTCGAGTGTGGGAGTCGCGAGTACTATAATACAATACCCGCTACTAAAACGCCTATTTTTATGACGTTCGTAACGTTTGCTAACGTGACAAATCTACGAAGAATAAGAATTGAAATTGCATCGAAAGGAAAAGCTTCGTAAACTCGAAGGTTGCATCAGCGTAGGAATCTCGACTGTAAATAAAGCACAGTTAATCCTGCATTCTAAGGTTCGTGTTCTTGTTGACTCCTTATTCGTGTCCTTGAGAATTTGAAAGATTCTGCGGTTTCCTCGAGATTATTCGATACCCGCCGCGATACCGCTGTAAATAATATCGGTGTGTTATTAACTGCCTTAAGAGGACGTTTAGCAACGGCCCTGTACAACGAGCAAGATTAATATGTTGCGTTACGTTACTTTAATTAACCCCGTACGCGCGCACCCTTCGTAACGGTCGTGTCGTCTACGAACCAGTTTCTACTAAAAAGTAGATTTATGACCCAAAAGAAAAAGGATATTAACGGAATAATTTAGAAGCGATTTATATTGGGATATCGCAGAAAATTGCCCCGTTCTGTAACTTCGATGATACCGATGACCAGGATGCGGATTTCATGCATTTATTATATTAATTAAGAGCACATAATTAGATAAATATATTATCGTAATTAGATAAATACGTATAAAATAAATTTTATTTAAAAAATCAAATTATGGAAGAACGCAATACAGACAGGAAGGATAAATATATTATCGTAATTAGATAAATACGTATAAAATAAATTTTATTTAAAAAATCAAATTATGGAAGAACGCAATACAGACAAGAAGGAGGATTAAATTAATTTGCCCTGCCTTAAATTAATTTGCCATGCCGTTGTAATGTTACGCGTAGATCACGATTAGGAAAAGGACTGGGGAAAAAACGACGGTAAGAGAGGGCGATCCGAAGAAACCCCTGTCGTACGTAATGATTCGTTGAACTTGGAAAGAAAATAGATTTACCACCTTGTATTCTCTCACGTTTGTTCCATACACGAGTCTGGATGTATCGCGGACAATATAAAATAATGATGCACAATCTTCTTCGAGTGGGAGACTAAATAAAATCAAAGTTCCAGGTAAAGTTAGGCTTTGGAAGCTAAAAATATTATTATTTAATAAAAATATTATCGTTCAGATTTCCATCTTTGAACTTCTGATAAGACCTTTGGGAAAATTGATTTCTATCGAATGTTGTGAAATTGCTCTGTGTTAAAATCTCGCGTCCTATTATTGCACACCAGTTTTATAAATATCGTTTGAAATACTCGATAGAAAATGATACTCAAAAATTAATTTCACTGTACACCGAGTCGCACTCCCCATCCACCCCCAATTCAAAGATCTATATTTGAAATTTAAGCATCTCTATGTATCTATTATTTTATATTAAAATTATTCAAGGATCCTCGAGAGCAAAAATAATCCTCAGAAATTCGTTTCGCAATTCCTTAAGTCACACTCCCTATCCACCCCCAATTCAAAGATCTATA
>NC_071977.1:1838866-1907508 GCF_026283585.1 Hylaeus volcanicus | reverse complement strand
ATTTTATATTAAAATTATTCAAGGATCCTCGAGAGCAAGAGTGAACCCGAAAAATTCGTTTCGCCATCCCTTAAGTTCCCCCATCCACTCCAATTCAAAGATCCTCAAGACTCGAACCCAACAAACTCCAAAAACTCGGTACTGACGTAAACCACTAACGTAAACACCAAATAAAATCCAGATCTTCAAACAGAACGATACCGTACCAAAACCACCTAAAACAATGACTGATCATCCTACGTACCCCGAACCACGACTGACAGCGAGTTATACAAAAAGAACCAAACGCCCCTGAAAACAAGCAACGTTCACCAGAGAAGGAGACATCGTGTGTCGAAGAACCACTCACCATGTCGTAAGTATCGAGGGGGATGTGCGGACCGATACTTCCGATTCCTCGACTTCGAACTGGTGAAGAAACTCGTGAGAAAATACGAAGATCCCGCGCGGTACGAGACGTCGCGACGTCGGCGACGTTTGCGGCCTGTTGGTGGTGGAACAAGTGTCCCTGGGTTAGAGATGACACCCTTTATATAGAGACACCCTCGACGCCCACCCCCTTGCCTCCTCTGCTCCAGCACAGAGCAGGACGAGATGGCCACCTGAGTTATGATTGGCCGAGCTTACAACACGATACCTCTACATTATTTTGATTCAATTACACCGACCTACGTAATCCCCCCTCCCTTTATTATTTATGACGCCTGGGCGAATAATAATCATCGTCACGAATCAGCGCCCGGGCGCCTCGCCGTGATCTCTTGGTAAGCAATCTTAGGTATCGCGACGGATCCTCGACGAGGGTGATTATTAAGCGACAGTTTACGTCGACGCATCCTCGCTCGAGGAATCGCGACAGCTTCCAACGATGCAATGGGGTACGAGGGCAACTGTGGTACCATGTATCGTTTGCAGTTGATTGTATTGTTTTGTTTTGTTCTTTTTTTTTTTTAGACTCAAAAATTAATTCCACCGTGCACCGAGTTGCACTCCCCAATCCACCCCAATTCAAAGATCTATATTTGAAATTTCAACATCTCTATGTATCTATTATTTGATATTAAAATTATTCAAGGATCCTCGAGAGCAAGAGTAAGCCTGTAAAATTCGTTTCGCTATCCCTTAAGTCCCCATCCACCCCGATTCAAAGATCCTCAAGACCTCACTCAGACAAAGTAGGATTCTCGAAATTCAGACAAGTACGTTCACCTTTACGAATACCTAATAAAATATCATTTTACACTGTAACAAGCGTCGAAGAAAATTTTATTTTTATTCCGTGCACGATGCATTCTGTACGTGTCGTGCAATAACAATTTTTAGTAAGCGTAGTAGACTTCTTTTTTTAAATCATTAACTTTGCCGATACACGAACCTATCGTTAACCAATACCGTGAGTGCTTTTAAATACTGCTTATTGGAGATAATAACGTATAATAAGTAGACTCGAGAAACTCCCACACCACAATTAGTCATTAACGCGACAGCTCGTGAATTCGCTGATCGACGCGTAACCATTGTGGTAAACAAAATCGACAGAATTATTGTTCGCATAAAACAGGTTGTCTCAAAATAATCGCAACGATAAGAGAAGAATAATGCGTTTCTGATAGAGCCTTCGTTCAGCTACGCATCTAAGAGTCATCGATTTATTCGAAGACCGATCGCAAATTTTCTAATCGTACAACAGTCACCGAATATTGTTCAGCGAGTAGTTGAAGCGTTCGAGCGAGTCGTTATCGCCAAAGAAAATTAACGCGTAGAACATTCGAATTCGTTTCCCGTACCGACGTCAGATCCAGAACACTGACATCGCCAAATCGATGTTGGAAATATTAACAACGTCAGTTGTCCTCTAAATTCGACTTTCCTAGTTAAGATCGAGTCACGTTGGACGCTACGCATTTTTTCGTTGAGATCGAGTCCTGAATTGGGGACGAAGTCTCGAGTTAGTTAAACCCGATGCAACAGGTTTGTTTTCCAGGGGCGAATCTGGGTCACTCCGTTTCCCATCGCTGGAAAAAAGGGACCCGACATTTTATCCGAATAATAAACGCCTCGTGTCGCGAACCTTTCATTTTACTTCTTTAATAGAATCCGGTGGTCGTCTCTCGCCCCGCGTTTGCATGCTAATGCGGAATGAAGAGGGCCAGGAAACGTGACGAAAAAAACGCTCAGATGGCTATGCTAAAATTAAATGCGTGGAATGTAACGATGAATTTTTCCAGCGTCACATAACACTACAGACATGGCGTATTGAAATAACCGTCGTACTCGTTGCATAACTCGAGCACAATGAGGTTCTTTCCTCGCTCTGGCTCAAAGGAGTCCGTCGTATAAAGGAGGGTATTATCGATGGAGGTGATAACAATATAATGAACACGTAAAAGCAGCGGGTGTGACGGACAGTAGAGTTCAGATAGAAAGAAATCAACGTTAAGACATTCGTTCACCTCTCGCGATTAATAACTTTTTAAATTGTATTACTTTGAATCATTTAAACGCTACTCGAGGTGACCGTGCCTCTTCTGCGACATGTTGGCTGACTTTTATTCGTCCTGTCGCCGCTGTCGGCTATCCCACGTAGGTGCGCAGCGCATAGAAGTAGAACAATATAGTATACTTTATCTTGAAAAATGTTTGGTTTCCCAGAGTCGCCTACAACCATTGTGCATGCTTTGTGTACGGCGGAGCTCGACTGACATCCCTGAAAGACTATAATCCGTTGCTAAGCCGATGAACTGGCGGAGGGTGTCTCGAACACTCTCTACAATTGCAGACATTCGAACCCATCATCAACACACCTTAACGTCTTAAAAATTGCATCGAGTAGAGTCGGTATAAAAACAAAGGTAATAGTTACAAACCGTTCGATTAGTTTTAATCAGCACTCTCGGCATCCTCCTACAAATTACGAGCGATCCTGTAAAAAATAAGGGGCGAAATAAATAAACAACCAGCGGGCCATGTATGCAAAAGAGAACTGTATTTAGGTTTTTTTTAGGAATTGTAATGTCCACAATAGGCGCTCCTCTCCCAAGTAACAAAACATATGATACAGATCAAAGTAAATCTCACTTTTAATATCAAAATATTCAGGTGCGTTAAGATTTCACGAGTAAACTATCTATGTACATGGAATGTCGCTATTTTACTGACTGTGGTAAGAGAGAAATGCAGGAATTTTCTTGGTATTAGTTCGGGTCCTCTTTCGTTTTAATTCCATAATACGAACGAAATATGCGAGTTCGTTCACAGGAGCATAGATACTTCTGACCATTCTTCTTTAGGCGATACAAAGAAAGTGTACGAGAATAACGATACAAGCTAGATACGGAAAATCTACACGTACGACCTACCAACGTTTAATCTAATAATTTACGCGTAGGGATTCGTAGATTTGTACTTATCGCGTTGAAAATAACACTTTATTCTTTTAAACTCTCGTAATTTGTTTATGAAATTTTTCTGTTCGCATTTGTCGAGAGTACCGTTCAAATAGTGTTTAAGTACTATTACTATAGTAGATTAAAAATAAATTTAAAAAGAAGAGCCTCGTTAAGAAGAAAACAAAAATGTCCCACGCTCCTGTATGTATTTCCTCTCCTCCTATTTTACACAATTAAATGACGTTCGCGAAGTTCTGTAGAATCCTCTTCTTTCGATGATGACAA
Organism: Hylaeus volcanicus; assembly: GCF_026283585.1. Lineage (NCBI taxonomy): Eukaryota > Metazoa > Arthropoda > Insecta > Hymenoptera > Colletidae > Hylaeus > Hylaeus volcanicus. The sequence goes on along the minus strand of NC_071977.1, from coordinate 1,903,834 downwards.
GAATGTTTTTAACGTAAGCTAACTCTTCTTACAGACATCCATTTAAAATCGGATCGTAAACGTCACTTGTGTCGCGCATGCTGCGATTTTCTCCTTTATTATTTCACTAACACGATAACCACTTATAAAATAGTATCTGTAAATTGTTTTAAATTCAGTCTTTGTAAGTCTTCTTACAATCTCTTGTTTTGTTTGCTTTCTTTTTTGTTTCGTTTGAAATATAAGAACTTTACACAAATAAAAACAACAGTTATTTTCCGTATCGTTGTTCGTATTTAGAATACTGTTCCAGCAGGTGCGTGAAATCCTTCGCCGACAGAGTGACATAGAGAGGCAATGTGCTGAAAACAGAAAGAATATCGATTTTAAATGCTTAACGTTGGTGTCATCGAATCCTAAACAATTTCTGTTATACAGAGTAATATATAAGTACTCAAATAACGTACAAAAATTCCGTTACTCGAGTTTGCCACGGCATAACACCGTACGTAGAAAAAACGTGGCCGTATATTAACCCCATATCAGGGTCAGGAACCCCCAATGAATTTAATTTTTCATTCAGTAACTCAGTATCTATCTCTTCTGACTTAATCGTCCCTGTAACGACGGCTTCAGCTAACTTCTTCGTTAACGATACAATTTCTTCTTTCCCGTTCGAAGTGGATAACAACGAGATCCGCGTTTTCGGCTTGGATCCTGAAAATTATGAATAATAGTCAGTGGATGTAAGGTATACTCGTATTTTAATACTAAAAAATATTATTTTTACAAAACCATACCGTTTACTCCATTTTGTATAACCGCACTGTTCGGTTTGCTCCAACTGATATACTCCAAAACATCGGGCCTCCTTTTCGAAATTTCATATTTTAGAAAACTTTCGTTTCTTACTAAGAAACCTGCAATAAAAACAAAACAATAAAACATTAAGGAATATTTCAAAGTTGAGGTTAGGGTAAATGAAATGCAAAAGATGTATTTCCACGCATGTTATCAGTATGAATACATATCGGACTTATTAAATGGCTATTACTTATATCAGAACAATAATCTATAAGACTCTAAAGTCAAAGTTATGTCATAAAACACTTCAAACTGTACTAATGATATCACCACTGTGCTTTGCAAAGACTATGATAAACATACACTCCTGTCAATATATTTGCTATTGAGATCACACATACATAACACACTCATCCTGTTTTACGAGCTTGAGAGTAAAGGTTGTTTCATATTCATATAAACAAATGAATTAAAACCTATGAACCCAATGCCACATTATGCACAGGCTATATTCAGAATCTTCTATGAATCTAGTTAATACATTATTTGTACATGATTGAAAACATGCGCTTCTCTAAGTAAAATTACTATAAATGTAGAGGAGGACATGATTTAGAGGATGGTTCTCCAATGGAACAATAGTACAGAATACCTTAATCGTTTCAAATTTCTTCGAATAGGAATTTGTTGAAATTATGACTCAAACCGGCAATCCTTGAACCTTTACTAGAAAACATACAATTCCATCATGTTCCAATAGCAAATACAGTGAACGATACGAAACATTTGTTACAATATAAAACTTGTTTAACATAGACACATTAACAACACACATTGGTCAGCATTAGATTTCATAGTATTTATAGTTGGACTCTGTAACAGAGGTTTACAAAGGAGGAAAACAAAGAAAAATCAACGTTACCACTGATGTCACAGAAAGTGATGTACGGTATACCCAACGTGATACACCAGCCGATTATTTGCACGCAGTCTAGTATAGTGTCCTCCTTCGCGCCGAAAATAATCATTATATGTCTCGGCAGCTTTTTCGTTTTGCTCGTAACACGCACCAGCCGTTCGACTTCTGTCCTCAGATTGTCACCGTACCAAATATCGGTGCACTTGCGATGCAGGAACATACAGCAGTTATAAACCGCGGTAAATATATCGCAGAAAAAATGCATGAGTATCAGTAACGTGCGATATACCGTAAACATAGTGTCTTCCTACGACCGTGGTCGATCTATGTAACATAATCACACGTAGATTACAAGAAAAACGAACTTTACAGAACTACCCGGGGTAATGTCACGAAGAAGCTTATATACCTAACCGCTGACCGCTGACTCGTCTAGCAGACGGTCACCTCACGTGCACCTGCCTACGTTGAGTATGGTGTGGTGTGAATGACGTACGCACGCACGCACTCTTTCGTTCACCAGGAACACTAAACTCCATATTAACGCCATATCAACTGCTTTATCTTTCATTATAGGCAAAGTTATGGAAACGACAACGGGAACATTTTAAAGTATATACAATTATCGAAATTACCCACTCCAAGGAAAAATATTTTGTCCGTCTCTTTATATAGCGTTCAATAATTTGTTTATTATTTCTTGTATACATAATGGTAAATATCTATTCTTGTGTCTTTTTTATGTAATAAAATGCGCCAATACGCGTTTTCAAATTAAAAATATGATTACTTTAAATAAGTTCAATCTACAGTATACGAAGTTTCAACCAAATCGGTAACCAGAAGGTCTTGAGTTCTCCTTGAGTTAGAAATAATTAAAATTAGCCTTGAGAACGTCGTGAGAGAAGAACATCCCTTTATCGTAATATCGCGAAGACACTGTGTTTGTTATTCCTTGTTTCCTCGTGCTATTTCGATTTTATACCATTTGTTTTTTGTTTCGTTCAAATAAGTTGCTTTATACGTACACATACGTCGTGCGACCATGATATCGAACATGCATATCAGTTTACTCAAAACGACGTTTTTTACGCTTATCTAAACAGTAGGAAAAACAGGCCGTAATTGCATTGTGTACGAACCTGTTCAATATTGGCCTAACATCTATACTTTGTACATATTATAAACTGATGTTCTTACTATGTTAATCTTTTTTCTGTTAACATATAATTGTACTTTTCAAGAGTCGATTTTTTTATATTATGAAACATAAGAAATGGTAACAACTATCCACCCTAAAGTAACATGTCTCACAATGTAGCTATTATATTATATTATGTATGTTCCATGTTTTCATACAGAAGCTGAAAATTGCTTTTTTTTATTATTTATTACTCATTTCTTCAGGTAATCAACATTTTCTTTTCTTGGTACCCTTACTTTAATAAGCCGGCACTGCCTTGGTACTGTTGCTTTATGTAAAAAGTCAGACAGTTAAGCGATAAAAGGTTATTAGGTAAACTGGAACACTTGCGAAGTAGATAAATAATAACAATGGCTATCTAAAACATAGGCATATATAAATAAGATAAAATATTCAATGTCACCACAATCTATGACTAACAGGAAATCAATTGCCACAAATGTCTTTAGAGGTAACAATTTGTTGACCATAGGTATTTCTAGCAAAGTTTAACTGGAATTATTCATGCATTTAAAATCTAAAGTATACAAATTTTATACTTTTAATGAATTACTTTGCTAGTCGTATTACAAACATTAAAGTTAACTAATCTTTATTTAGCTTTTATGAGCACTCTCCTACCAATAATATTTATCTACTTTACAAGCATAGCATAAGGCATTATGCTACATTACGATATTATTACTTATATTTAACTATACTTTGAAGTCTATAGCAGGATATTGTAAAGGATAAACAATTATTTATTAAATACATAATTTATGTATGTACTGCGCTGTCGTAATTTAATTACTTTAATAAAGTTATTACTTTAATAAAGGTACAGCTAATGTTATCAATTGAAAATAACAAATATAATTGGGTTATGTGTTAAAATATTGCAGTCGTTTTGTTTAATAAATATCGTCTACCCACGTCTACCGCTCATGAGCAGTTTTTAGTAACACTACTAGTGGCGCCATCGACACCTTCTGATCAATTATTTTTGTTCATAAATGTATAATTAATGCGATCTTTTACATTATAATGCAACAATACATTAATAAACATGTCAAATTTATCATCTGTATGAATAGTTATTTAATTTAATAATAATTATAAACACTTTGGCTAGCGACGCCATCTAGCGGCGACAATGGGAAGTATTTTCATTACAAACTTCAACATTTTGCCACCGATGGCGCCACTGGTACTAAAATCCCTAGACACTTAATGACGTCCTTTTATTTTAAATTGCCATGTGTTTTTTTTACACAATTTGCCTTTAAAATAAATATATCCATGTATGAGAATGATGTTCGAAGCCTTTTGAAGAAATAAAATTAAAACATTTGAATTCGCCAATCAGAGTGCAGATCAATCTACATATTCCTACAACACGCTCTCCAATTGGTTATCCAAGATTTTGGTGTTAGCGATTCTTCGCCACCAAAGTACCTTGGTTCACTTCGTTACGAGAAACACGTCGTTCGGAAAACGACGAAAAAAAGATTTGACTTTGTCTTGCTTTGTCTCATTGATTGTCGGCCATGTCGAACGAAAGAAAGCAATTTTTGAAAGGCGAAGTGATAAGGCTGTCGATCGATGGGAAAAAGACCGCTGAGATAGCGACAGAACTGAAAATATCAGAAAGAACAGTCAGGCATTACGTAAAAAGATACCGAGAAATGGGTGAGGAAGGTCTGGCGGATCGTCGTCGTTACAATGGGCCGCAACGCAAGACGTCGGAGGAACAAGATGTTGCTATTGTCCAAGAAATTGTTAACAATCCCTTTGAGAGTGCAGCGAGCGTGTCCCATAAACTTCATTTGCCGGTATGCGCTAATACTGTGCGAAGGCGGTTAAGGGAGGCCGGTTTTCATTGTCATCGGCTCACACGTAAAGTACTGTTGTCGCAAGCTCAGTGCGAAGACCGCACCGCGTTTGCGTTGCAGCAGTTAACTGTTCCGCAGTCTGATTGGGATGTAACAATTTTCACGGATGAAAAAACATTTTCTTCGACAGATAGTACTGCAGCCCATGTATGGCGACCAGACGAAGTCAGCAGGTACGATTCCAAACACGTCGTTCCATGCAGAGACAGCGGGCACGTTACGTGTGCGATGTGGGGATGGATAAGCGTGCATGGTCCAGGTGAACTAGTCGAAGTATCGCCATGCATGAACTCTTCCGAATATATCGATATTTTAGAGGACGTTCTCGTGCCCAGCGTTCGTGCGATATACCCCGAAGACGAAGTACCAGTATTTAGATTAGTCCAGGGCAACAATGCGGTATACACCTCTCCATTAGTACAAGAATGGTTTACTGAACATCCTGACATTAACGTCGTGCAATGGCCAGCTATGTCGCCAGATTTAAATCTAATCGATAACGTATGGGCGCACATGTTCAATTCTTGGGGTTCCGCCGACGTGGCAACGACGAGGGAATGTTTAGTAAACCAAGCTATGTGCGCATGGGAAGACTTAAGGAATGAACCTGAGTTCTTCGCTCATCTATACGAATCTGTTCAAAGTCGTTTTCATCAAGTTATTGATCGAAATGGTCAGTGGACAGATTTTTGAATGTACACTTTTACATAATTCCTTGCTGTTATTCTGAAACATTTTGAATTACGTTCTGGCTAACCAGTTGCCCTATATGCTTCTTCTACATACCAACAGGTATAGATTTCTAATTACAAATATTTAAATAAAACTAACGTTTGATAGATCTAAAATTGTACTTTAATTTTTCAGATAGTAAGCGTTCAAAGTGCCTTATAACGCATACGACGTAGTAAACGATATTCTTTGAAGTTGAATTCGAAATTGAATTCGACATAGATGACAATTACAAACGGCCTTTGTCAAGGCCATCAACACTTTTACGTAGAAACAATTCTGAACATTTTTAAAAACAACATTCATTTGTTATATTGATAGACTTGTTTTAAACTTGAAAATAATGTACCGTGATATTGGTTCGCAATATTATATGCGCGTGCGCGTGCATATGAGTTGAGTACTAGAAACGATATTATTTCAAATTTAACTCTTTATGTTTATGTATATAATAGCTATGTTTTGCATTATAATGAGCCTTACAAAGAGAAAAATCACTGATGGTCTGTATGGTTAAATCCATTTTAACATCAAAGCAAAGGGTATTTCATAATTTTTTATACTAATACCATGAGTACAAAGTAAATATTTCATCAAATAAAAAGTTAAATGCTAAAATGAAATTTCGTGTGTACATTAAACACAAAGTATTTATCTCATTTGTCATGCAAACGTAAACTCACTTTTTATCAGTTTCAATATCGGTTAAAAATTAAAATTTTATTACGTCCATTTGTACATAAAAATGCATTTAGAAGGCGTATCTTTATAGTATGTACCTTTATTGTGTAGTTAACAAACACATTAATTTATCATAAAGCTTCACAAACTATATCCTCGTGTCCTAAACGTAACAAACAATACTAATATTATTTCATATAAAGCAGATTCTTTATAATTCACGATTTTGATGAATTTTCTTATGTTTGCTAGTGAACCAGTGATACGAAATTATTGCGCTTGGACGTTTGCAATATTATACTTATATTTAGATAGTCGGTGAATCGTGAACATGAAGTGAGAAAACCGCGCAAATTATACTAACATATAAATAACCTAAGTAATAGTTAAAATTGATAACTATCGTGTTGTATAAGCAAGAATTCGGATGCTTCGTTATATTACCCAAGATTTTACGATCACGCATTCACATCGATTAAAATTATTAAAATAATAATACAAAATTCATTGAGACGATTGTAATGCGCGAAAAATTTGTAATAATTCTACGTGCCATAGGAAATTATATACATAGTCCAATAGCAAAACTTACTTTCGCTTTAAACATTTACTGTCCACTCCACAGTAGACGATGTACCGAAGTAGAAATTGATTATAACAATACTTGCACGGAGCAACAAATACACTACAGTGTACACATTATTATACGTCTTACTCACGGAATACAAGTAAATCATATTCTAGTTATATATATATATAATTATATATATATATATATTTATATACGATATATTGTGTTTAGTGAAAGATGTAAGTAAAAATGATCGTGCTGGGGGGGGGGGGGCCCCCAGTATAAAAATGCGTTTGGTGTATCACTTACATTTACACTTATAAGAAAGCTGTAGGTACATACGATTAGTTCGAAAATAATGGTAACCAAAACTATAATAATGTTTTCCCTTTTTTTTACTAGGTACAATGTATACTTGGAGTTGGAACGATACATTCGCAAACCTAAAGCCATTTCTTATACACATTGTACGATTCAGAAGGTGGACTGAGAAACTCATTCTTGGCTGAAACTCTCTCACTTATAGAAGACGTAGCCGTATAGAACGAAAGTATCGTTTAAAATCTCAGGTCGTTCGAACTAATAATAATTAACTGTTTTCAGTTCGGTATTACGATCTATTTACTGACATGATGACCGATAATATATATCTCTCTATCGTACGCATGAAGAAGATTCAATTAGATTCACGAATAATTCTTTACACTAACTAGTTGGCGGAGGTGGTGGTGGTGGTTGTGCCAATAGCGTGGGTAAAGTATTGAGATCGATGCCAGGCGGAGCTGGCGTTTGTTGTTGAGGAGGAGGTGGAACAGGTGCTGTTGGCGGCCATCCACCCATTTGTTGTGGCTGCCATCCTGGAAATCCTGGCGGTGGAGCTGTTCCAGGCGGAGGTGGACGCATTGGTCCTTGTTGTCCCTGTTGCCACGGCGGAATGCCCATTCCCGGTGGTGGAATTTGCGTTGGTGGCATTTGTCCAGGTGGAGGTGGTTGGTTATTTCCAGCCATCCAGGGCATTAACGGTGGAATATTCGGTTGGGATGTGGAGCCAGGCGGTGGTGGGGGTGGTTGCATCACGCCAGGTGGAGGAGGCATGCTAACTGGAGGTTGCCACTGCATATTCATACCGTTCATGTTGTTCACTTCTCCTTGACTCCATGGTGGCGGAGCCATTCCCGGTGGTGGCATCATTGGGCCGCCTTGCATCATTTGAGGCGGCGGATGTGCTGGCGCTGCCATTAAAGCACGAGGTGCTTGTTGCCTACAAGGGAAATATGTATAGACCACCACGTATACTGACTTTTTTTTAAACATGCGAAACAATGAAATTTACCTATCGAAAAGACCAGGATAATTAGGATTCGGATTGGGTTGACGTGGTTGGCCGCTTTTAGATCTATCAGGCGGTGGGCCTTCGCCCAATTCTGCCATAAGTGACATGTATTCTTCATCTATTTTAGCTTTATCGCCGCCTGGTCCCATTCCTCCCATTCCTGCTGCAGCCGGTCCACCTTGTCCAGGTCTCTTAGATCGACAATCACGTGCAATGTGACCTGCTCCTCCGCAACTCGAACACACTATGTTATTCGTTACGTTTGGTTTGTCTGGACACTGTATTGGATAAAAAAAATAAAATTAATGTCTTATACTTATTCAATCGTTCTTCAAGTTTAGAAATTGATATACTAACCAGCCACGATTTGTGATCTGATGCGCCACAATTGGTGCAACGTGGTCCATCATTTTCGCGCAATGTTCCATTCAATAAAGCCAATTCTCTAAGTTGATTACGTCGTAAATCATTTTGTCCTTCGGGTACTTCGACTCCTTGTCGTATAATTTCATGAATCTGTATTGACAAATTATTTTAATAATAGTACTTCTGTTACACGCGTTTAATCGTAATAAATAACGCAACGTACTCTTTCAACAGCTTTTTTTACAGCGTCCAAATTGTTAGCTGTAATATATGCGTGAAGAGGTTCATCTTCACCAGGCAAAGGTTGTCCATCTTTCCTTCCAACTTTTCCTTCTTTTACAGAACCCTTACCACGGATTATGATCTTTGCTCCAGTTTCCTTCTCCATTGCTGTAATATTGTAAGACAATAATAAATACGATATTTATATATAAACAATATTTGATTCAACACGCTAGGTAAGTTTACTTACATTTTAATGTATTACCGCGTGGACCAATAAGCAGACCAACAAAATTAATATCTGGATGTTCTTCTTGAGGAATCATTACTTTATCATGTACCCGTATTATTGGGGGCCTGAAAATAACAAATTTACAAAATGTGTTATACGTGATATACATATAACACATGTATCATGAATACATAAACGTGAAATTTATTTACTTGTAATCTGGTGGAGGTTTAAACTCTGGGTTAATTTTGAGAATCTTCTGGATAAGATTGTGACGTTCTTCCTCCAATTTACGTCTAGTACGGTATTCTCTTGTATTCAACCGTTTACCATCGCTACTGTAAATGGGTTCTGGAGATGGGGATCTGCAAAACAAAAAGATAGGAACTCGTCAAGATACAAAGTTGGCATCAAGATGGTACTAGCATACAAGCAACCTGATCCTACTATGATTAAGTGTGATTAAGTGAGGAAAGAACTGCTGATTATTAACAGAAAAATGGAAATTGGGATAAATATTTTAATTGACTTTGCAAATTTATTAGGCTTTAGTTATTACTTTGTTTAACATATACTTTTTATAAATGGGATACGTTCTGACCATGTTGGAAAATCAATATTTCAATGTGACACATATCTGTAACAAGTTTTAACTTTTGTAAAATGAATTTTTGTATCAAATTAAACGAAATTGAAATTATGTAATCTATCATATATACATATGCGTAATATTGTTTAGTTTTCATGTCTAAAGGAAGCATTTCTTGATTCTGAATATAGTTGGATAATAACAAAAATAAAGATAAAAATATTCCATTACATTTACACAGGTAATCGAGTAACGAAACTGTTGGTTTCATCATACAATAGACTATAATCGTACATTTAAGAGGGAGTAATTTTGAAAGTTTTCCAACAGTGCCAAGGTACCGAAACAAAGAATAAAAAATTATATAGTGTTAAATGTAGTATTGCTATAAGTCTATTCAGTAGGCAACCACTGGAAGACTGCGCGTTTGTGCACGGCAGATGTATGATGTCAGCTGCTAAGATAGATCCTGTGATTATTAGGAAACAATTTTTTTGGGTTAGTTTATAATAGCTTGTATATCTTACTATGCTGTATAATACTAATGAAACACAATAATATAAAATAATGGTTCCAGCTAAAATCAGAAAAGTTAAACCTATTGGAGTAAATTAATTTATTAGAGAAATTAATGTGTATTTATTTAAGTTGAACCTGAAAGTAACGTAAGATTGATCTTTATATAGTATTATGCTTATATTAGCAATTATAATTTCATCAATTTCATTATTTTCCTGAAATCTGCTCGTTAAAGTTATAATTAAGGGTAAAAGTCTATTATAGTTACTTAACGAGAAGATATATTCCTGTAGCATTATGAAACTAAACAACAGATTAAAAGTGCCGTGCAAATCACGGCAGCCTAATTAGGAAGAGTATAAAGGTGCCCTATACATAAATTACCATTACTCTATCAAGAGTATCAGTTTAAAATATTTTACTAATACGAAATATGATAATTAAGAGGAGTTTATTAACTTGAATAAAACAATTTGCATAGGAACACCTTAAAATTTCCCTACATGTGCAAGAATATAACTATTTAAAAGATATATGGACTAGAATACCCACTGCATGTTAAACACTGCTACTATAATTGTCTTTTAATTCAGAAATCCGATTGTATAAAATATTTACAAATATATGCTGTGCTATTATTTGTGCACAAATATTATAATTTATAATACGAAATTTGAAAATAACATGCTCAATAAATTCAAACAAAAAACATGAATTTTTTTGAACATTCAATTATTAATACTAGCATGCATTTTATCTATTGCCCCAAGTGATTTATGATCATAGACATTTATATTTTCTAACAAAAAGTTTCATTTGTAGCAGTGTTTAATAAAAATGAATTAGTAAAAGAAATTGATTAGGGCAAACCAATATTATCAAAATTCATCTTCTGTGCTGCATGGAGGCTTTAATCAAGCCCAATCTTTTCAAATAGACATCAGTATCCCACACTAATTGTATCAGAGCCATATCATAAGGCCCCTGTATTTATGGGCTGCTGAATGGTCAGTAGATAGGTATTGTAGATATGTAATGGTCATTTTTGGTATGTAAGTTTCTTTCAAACCTTTCCTCAGGGTTAAGTGGAATTCCAAGATCTCCAGTGCGTAGCTTCCTGCTGATTTCCTCAATTTGCAGCTGAACTGTAAACCAACGGGTTAGAGGGGGCGGAAACCCCAACAGTTAGATATTGCCAATTTGCCATAACCATATACATTCTATAATGTAAGCATGTCTCAAAAGTGTTGAGTATTCACTTATGTCTAGTATTGTGCAATTTCCCTGAGGTAAATGTTCCCATAAATGTCATACATTTATTCCTTCTTTCATAAAATACAAAAATCTATATGGTATATATCTTCTTTATTAGTTAAATCCTTTAAAGATACACAACAAATGATATTAGAAGATAAACTCTATAAATTTTGATAATCATATATTCATTATTCAGCAAAATTGGCAATCCCTATTGCCAAACTTGTTTGTTCAAAATATTCAGAAGGTCAATTACCTCTGGCAAGTATAAACTTTCAACTATATATACATACTTACATCTTTTACAGTACTATAAATTAGGTTTCAGTAAATTATATGCAGAAGCAAGATTGTTAAATTGTTTCCTGCTCATATGCGTGTATATATATTTATATAACAACATAATCATATCCAAATATTGATTAATAGAATAAAGAGAATAAACTTACAGAGGTAAGCTTTCTCCTGTTCAGGAGTGAGGTTCGTTGGGAGAACCGTAGGCATGCCCGGTATAAAAGTTTTGTCATGTTCGCTACCGCCCCACCTAGTTCTCCTCCTCTTCCTACGTTCCTCTTTCGACTCTTTTTCCTGCTTACCATCATCTACAATATTTCCAAATTAGTTGTAACATTCAAGAGAAAAGAAGAAAGATCAGGTTTCGCAAGAATTCATGTTAGAACAAAAACACGTCAGATTTCTTATACAGTTATATTATATCTTATACAGTGAAGCTTTAGAAAGAATTGAGTGAAGAGTTCATGTACACAAGAAACTGATGAGTAAAGGCAAACGAAGTGTATTAAGCGAACGGTGCACGCGAAAATCAGGTCGAATGATACGACAACGAAACGAAATCAATGTACAACAAGGAAAATTTTAGACTTACTTTCCGCTTCCCGTTTTCTGGTACTGTTCGTCGTGGAATTAGGCGAATTAGGTAGCTGCGTTCCATTCGCAATCGCGGCGCTCACCGCGGCAGCTGCTGCAGCTGCAGCAGCAGCCGCGTTCGCAGTCGCAGCATTTTGTTGCGCGTTTTGTAAGTAACTCGGATTCAACAGCGACGTAAAGTTTCGTGACTGATTCATGGCGCAGACCGTGCCAGGAACGTCACATACGTCGAATAAATTCAGAGTTCACCAGTACGGAATCGTGTTCCCCACAAACGAGAAAAAGTTTACACACCAGAAAAATGGCGAGCTTCGACTGATGGACACCTTTGATACTTTCATGGGCGTACCGAAGACGGATGCCGTTTTCCGGCTGAAATTACTCGAGAATATTCTCGCCAGGTAGCGCTTCGATTAAATTAGAAATAGTAATTCTCTGGGTACCTAGAGGAAAATAACGATCAGTTTTCAAAGAAACGAATAAATATGATACGCGTGCCTCGATCGTTTTTAGGCGTCACCAAAGCTGACGAAACTTGAGATAACATGAGGTTGGCAATTCGAAAGACACGCATTTTTTTAAGCGTATTTTTTTCATTAGAAACACAAATACAGGGTGTCCCAAAAATGTTGTAACACCTTGAAAGGGGTGGTTCGGGGGGTGATTTGAAACAACTTTTTCCTTAGCGAAAATGCTGTCCGAGGCTTCGTTGAGGAGATATTAACGGAAAACACTGACCAATCAGAGCGCGAGTATGCCGGTGGAGCGACCGCGGTAGCGTATGAGCGCAGCCGTTTAGCGCGTAGCCTACGCTCCACCGGCATACTCGCGCTCTGATTGGTCAGTGTTTTCCGTTAATATCTCCTCAACGAAGCCTCGGACAGCATTTTCGCTAAGGAAAAAGTTGTTTCAAATCACCTCCAGAACCACCCCTTTCAAGGTGTCACAACGCTCTCTGTGGATCTAGTACCAGAGTGGCGCCATGGGTGGGGAAATGCCCAAGTTTACGGGGAAAATTTTCGTTGGTGGCAACATCTAGCAGCGACAGTGAGAACTATTTTCACTACAAACTTGGGCTTTTTGCCACCGATGGCGTCCGTGTCTTCCACTTATGATACGCTCATTCGCCACTAGATGGTCTACGAGACAAATATGATATTCCATTTTCTCGCTACTCCTCGTTCGAACCTTTCTAAGTATATATACCCCTGACAAAAAGTATCAGTCGTACTTGCTTCGGCAGTACATATACTAAAATTGGAACGATACAGAGAAGATTAGCATGGCCCCTGCGCAAGGATGACACGCAAAATCGTGAAGCGTTCCACATTTTTTTGTCATTCAAGATACTGAATACACAGTAGTTTGTCCACACAATATGTAAATTGTTTAATAAAAGGATTTTTTATTTACTAGTTGAGAAGAAAACTATATTGACAGTCTTCGAAAAGCCTTAATTTATATTGTTTCAAACATATTTAAATAAAATAAACTTTTTGATTCATTGACCTACTATTGTCCTTATAGTTTTATCATTTATACGTAAATAAATGCATAAGGATGTGCATAAATGCAAAAATATTTGAATTATCAACAATAAAATACATGTTACAAGTTACACTGTTTATAAGATAAGACATAGTTTCATATTCTTTATCTGAATCTGTAAAAATACTAATTTGCATAAACATCCGCAGTCTATTTATATGTTATAACAGAAATGAAACACCGGCGACTGATAAATAATTAAATTATTTCAATGAACGCATGAGAAAGTTTGTTGGTTATAATTCATAAGCATAAGAAATCTGGAGTGCGGCGGTATAGCTTTTTGACAATGGAGCTTGTAATTTTTAATTCGTTTTAACAACAACGAATGGGACAGACCATGTCGTGGAGAATTATACATTGAAAAATTGTAAAGATATACAATCACGTAAACAAACAAGAGCCGTGTAACATGCTCGATTAAATACCGGCTGTACTCCGTAAATGGGTTGTTACACGCAACAAATGTATGAATGATTTGTAATTTGTTAAAAAAATGTCGAAGCAATGGTTGTCGAACTTCGTATTAGCTGGTACTATTAGATTTCTATTAATGAACTCTGGATACCAAAAAGTTATTAGCGATCGTGTGGAAGTCTCTACTGCGTTAAATTCTTGGAAAAGAGGTTAGGATACTTATAAATTTTTAAAAATTTTGTATATACATACGCAACAAATTATACAAATTTAATAGCACCTTTCTAATTTGTAACAATGGTTTGTGCAAATGACGATATTCATGTTTATAAATTTATAAATTAATGGTTACCAAAGATAATATATTTATCATGATTACATTAGAAAATATTAAATATTACAAAGATTTTTACTTATTTCTAGTGACTGAAGGTGTTCACTTATACAATTTTGGCATTGATCCTTATACGGGTGATTTATTTCATGAAAGTCCTATCGGTTTATGTATCTTTGATCTCTTACAACGTCATTTACCTCGATGGACTCTGTTCTTCTTATTTATATTTACTGATTTATTGACTGCCTTACTCCTCGCATTTACAGCAAAACAATATGCAACTGAATTGGTTAGTTTACTTTCACTCTAATACTATAATTTTCATTGAGCCGAAGTAAATTGTATTATAAAAATTATCATATTGCAGGTTTCTAAAAAGAAGGAAAAGATAGAAGATGAGAATATAGAAAGTCAAAATGATGGTTCCGAGATATCTACTTCCATGATGTATGTCTCAGCAGGATATTTATTTAATCCATATATAATACTAAACTGTGTTGGACATACAACAACAGTATTTACAAATTTATTATACTCTGTAGCATTGATTTCAATGACAAGATCTTCCATATTTGGGAGCTGTTTGTCAATTTCATTATTGACATTACAAGGACTTTATCCTGTGTCACTCATGGTACCAGCAGTTATTTATATTGCTCGTTCCAAGAATACAAAACAAAAAAGGAACATTATAATTTTTACTATTATGGTATTCGCAAGCATGTTGACAGCATTACTTTGCATTTCCTATTATATCATGGGAAGTTGGTCGTTCGTTTGGAGTACAGTTGGCTTTATTTTAACGGTACCCGATTTGCGTCCGAACATAGGACTATATTGGTACTTTTTTACAGAAATGTTTGAGCATTTCAGATGGCTCTTTATTGCTTCTTTCCAAATAAACGTCAGTTTATTGTATATAGTACCGTTAGCATTGAGATTACGACACGATCCAATGCTACTAGCATTTTCCTATTTAGCAATTGCTGCTATATTTAAGTCCTATCCGTGCATAGGAGACGTTGGATTTTATATGTCTCTTTTGCCACTTTGGAAACACTTGTTTCAATGTGAGTTTTTTTCATGAATTGTATCAATTTATTTATTTGATATAAAACATGAGTTTTCAATAAAATTTGTATTTATTTCTAGATACACAACAAGGATTCATTGTAGGATGTTTCATGCTATTTTGCACAGTTTTTGCACCAACTGTTTGGTACCAGTGGATTTATTCCAGATCGGCAAATGCAAATTTCTACTTCGGAGTAACGCTGGCGTTTGCTATAGCACAAATATTTCTGTTAACAGACATTCTTTTTGCGAGTGTAAAACACGAATTTGCGATCCGTCATGGTATTAATAAAGATGTTAGCGGAAGTAAGGCAAAACTACTTTTAGAATAAAGTTGTATCTTACGAAGTTTAGCATTAAAACAGTTTATTAAAGTTGCAGAACTTGATTATTTTTGAATATCCATAAACTGTTTGCTATAGAAGGAACGCTATAGTTTATCCCGATCACAAATTTGTTCTCTTATAAACATTGATCTATATAAATTTATAAGGTATTAGATGAATAGAGTTTTGTGGAACACTAATTAACTAAATTAACTTGCAATTTGTACTTTATTTTGGTCTTTCATCATTGTTAACAAAAATAATATTAAAGATAGTTTTAATTTGATGTTACGTATTTTCTCGTCGTAGTAATCAAATTTGTTAGACGACTAGAATATCGCTAAATTTAATTATATATATATATATACATATATGTTTCTATTGGTTTGTTACGATTGAGTTACTGGCCGACGAGTAAAAATGTAATATCAAATTTAATATGTATGTAACAACAATATTTATCATATAATAGTCTTTTTCGTTAAATCTAATTAAAAAATGGTTAAGCTCAAATTCTTTAAATACATCTTACTATCTTGTCGTAAAAAGATAGTATGTTATATAATTAAGTTTAATACTATACGTGTAATTGCACTTTAATACTTATCAAAAACCCACAACGTCTAAAATGCTACATGCATTGTTTTTATCACAATAATCCCATAAAGCTTTCCAACATTTGTCTTTGCATAGAACAGTTGGATTTCCTACTACTATTAACAAATTCTTTGCTCTTGTTACAGCAACATTGAATCTCTAAAAGAAAATGAAATATTAAAGAAACTACATTGATTATTCAAACTACTTCATTTGGATATTATATAAATTCATACCATTGCATTTGACAGGAAACCAATGTGTTCTTTACCATCATGTTTGAATGATTCAGATCTCACAGTAGTTAAAATTATAACTTCTTTCTCTTGTCCTTGGAATACTTCTACTGTTCCAACAGTTATATCCTTAAAACCATGTTCGTTTAGATACTTATAAATCATAACTTTTTGTTTTTTGAATGGCGTTATAACACCAATATTTTTTTCTTTAACTTTGGCATCCAATAATTTCTTTATGTAATATCCAACAATCGCAATTTCTTCTAAATTATAAACACTACAAAATAATGCATTTCATTTCTGTTATACATTGTACAAAAAATATTTTCTTAAATTAATTACGAACATTATAAATAATATCAAAGTACAATGTTGCAATTACCTTTTGTTTTCAGTTCGTTTTTCTTTACCATCTACTGCAAGAAATAATATAGGAAATGTTTTATTTGCCATTACCGACCAGTTTAAATTTATCTTGTTTGTACTTGGCTCTTTACAACATAACAATTCATTTTCATAAAATAATTTATTGGACACATGTAAGATAGGTTCTAGACTACGGTAATTGCGAATTAATTTTGTTATGTATCGTGAATTATACTTATTGTCCACTTTTTGATATGGTTCGCATTCCATTAATCTTTCTAATAGCGACTTTCCTAAAGATATAATTAAATCTTATCGAGATGAATGATAGTGTTTAAACAAATATGAAATATACATTCGCTTACCAAGTAAGTGGTTAATTTGTTTACACCGAACAATTGGTCCCAGTTGATAAGGATCGCCAGTAATAATAATTTGAGCATTTAATGTTGCCACAGAACTCTTCTTATTTTGCGAACATGCTAGTGTAAATGGAACCAATGATTCTAATTCGGTACTTTGGCTTGCTTCGTCGATAAATATATATGAGAAATGATCGCTTCTTAAATTAAGGCTTACCAGCCTACTCATCGTAAATACTATTATATAGCTATTACTAAACTAACAATATTAACAAAAAAAAAGTCAAAAACATACCTCATACATGTCATCAACGTTACAATAACTATTTTTTTCAAAATAAAAATATCCTTAGGCAAATAAAGCACCTTATCATCAACGAAATTTGAATTAGGAACAATAGTTTTGTCAACATCTTCCCTGTACATGAAAAAAAGAAAGTAATAATATTAATTACTCATACAAACCAATTTGTAATATCTTACCAATGCATAGATGCTGCATACATCCGAAATATATCTTTAGAAGGAAGTAAAGTTATCAATCTTCTTGCAATTTCATCTGCAGCTGCATTGGAAAATGCGCATACTAGAACATTTTTGGTCCTGTGTTGGTTTCTAATCTATAAAATGATAAAAATATTGAAATAAAATATTATACATACTCTTCAGTTATATAGATAGATACCACAGATTAGATACAGTACCACAGATTGCACTAAATGGATTATACCTGACAAATGGCTTCAACTAATGTTGTTGTTTTTCCAGTACCAGGTGGACCAAATATTACATATGGTGCAGGATGTGCTGAATTATTTAAAATATTTATCACTGCCTCTCTTTGTTCTGGATTTTTTGCTACAGTTTTTTGAACCCAATCTAAGGTACTATATAGAAGCATAAATAAATAAGAATGTAACATAAATATAAAAAGGTGAGTTATTTTAGAGAACTTACACTTGTGGTAACACATAATGGTTTGTATTTATTTTGGGATACAATAAATCAATCAAATTATATTTATCTATCATGTGTAAAATAAAATGACAATACTTTATTGTCAAATTTTGTTTGCAAAAATGAACATTGACTAAGGTTTTCGCAAGATCCATATGATTCCTAAATAATGTTTAGAAATTTTTATTACTTCTTGTAATATATTAAGTAAACATTATTTATAGATATTTATACTTACTGTTTAATTTCACAAATTACATTCTTTCCTTCAATATCTATTATTGGACAATTACATGTATATGCTCCACTTATATCCTGAATTTTTACCATATCACCAATCTTTATAAACGGATCATCTTCGTCTAACTTAGGTATAGTGATAACACATTTATTTAAGGCAAGCTGCTTGAGTGACTGACTTTTTAAATTATACTCTGCCGCAAGTAACTTAAGTTCATGATCTTCCATATATAGAAAAATTTTAAATAATACCAAATAATGTTCCGGTTTTATTTTTTTCACATTTGGAAATTCATGAATAATAAGTTTTATATAATCTCTACATAATTTACTATCTTCAGGACTTTCTTTAAAATGGTTCTTTAATGCTTTTTGTAAATCAGGAGGCACTTTAAACTCTTGCAAAGGTAACAGTTGCCCAGACAAACCAAAGCTAGTGCAATGCCTAAAACGTGACAAAGTATGAAATTACGTTAACATTATAGAATAAATATTTCACTTACGTGCTTTTCCAAATGCTTGGTCTTTGGTTTTTCCGTCTGGTATTATTTGCCATGTCTAAAGAAATATTTAAATTGTACGATAAACGTGTATCACGATTAAACTAATCTATTAGAGAAAAAAGTACAAATTGTGACTAGACATTTAATACAGTCTAGCTCACACAATTTCATATCACGCATACCACACTAAAGATAATTAAAAACTAATAAGTGTTGCTAAAGCCTAAAGATTAGATTACTAAACGTTCAAAATAATTGTCGCTCATTTCTAATAAGGAGCGTCACCGCTCAGTAAGCCGCTCAGTAAGCCGCTCAGTAAGCCGCTCAGTAAGCCGCTCAGTAAGCCGCTCAGTGAGCGGGTTTTTATACCAGCGGCGCAATCGGTGGCAAAACGTCCAAGTCTATAGTGAAAACAGTTCCTACCAGTGACTGGTGAAACGTAAACGCGGCATCGACAAGCATTCTTATCTTCGTAAAATGTTCTTTGGGCTGTTTGGTTTTCTTATCTTTCTTCTTTCCTCCGTGTAAATTTTGAAACAGCAGCAAGCGGCATGGCTGAGTTGCTTTTAGATCCAAACATTCGGGGTTGGGTGTTTTTGCCAATTGTTGTGATTACGTTTCTCGTAGGAATCATCCGTCATTATGTTTCGATACTACTTGCCTCGCAGAAGAAAGTCGAGGTTCATCAAGTGCAAGACAGGTGATTATTTTACACCTTGCATTTCGAAGTAATTGAATTATGTACTCCCCGCTTACGTTGTTTTAATGTTCCCCAGTCAAGTGATGATACGATCTAGATTACTTCGAGAAAATGGTCAATATATTCCGAAAATGGCATTTATCAGTAGAAGGCATTTTTTTAATAACGAAGAAACAGGGTATTTCAAAACACAAAAGCGTGCTCCCGTTGCACAGAATCCAATGACGGATCCTAACATGATGATAGATATGTTAAAAGGAAATGTAACCAATGTTTTGCCAACTGTACTCATAGGTGGATGGATCAATTGGATGTTATCTGGCTTTGTTACAAGTAAATAAATTAATTGTGAAACCACAATTTTTTGATAGGTTATCTTAATCTTTTGTATCTATATTTCAGCCAAAGTGCCATTTCCATTGACATTGCGTTTCAAACCAATGTTACAACGTGGTATAGAATTAGTTACTCTCGATGCTGCATGGGTTTCATCTGCATCTTGGTACTTCCTTAATGTGTTTGGACTGCGTTCTATTTACACCCTTGTTCTTGGAGAAAGCAATGCTGCAGATGCCTTTAGACTTCAGCAAGATCAAGTATCCGGTGCTGCTATGTCTATGCCACCAGATCCAAAAGCTGCTTTCAAATCAGAATGGGAAGCATTGGAAATATATGAACATAATTGGGCATTACAGGGTGTCGAAGCAGACCTGATAGGATCTCAAAGGACAGATACCAATGAAAGTGCGTAAATATTCACGACGATAGACTGCGTAAAATTACGATCGTTTTTTAACTTTTATTAACGTTTGTTGTACAGGTAGCAAGTAAAAGAAACACGCTACTAGTAATTTAAGTTTTAAAAAATATTAAACAAACTAATAGTTTTAGCAAGCACAAGAAATAAGACGTTATTTATGATTTGAAATATTCTATTTCCTGTTTCATTAGTCTCCATCTATAAAATATAAACTTATTTGCACTTTTAAAGTACAAGCAGGTATTTGTATTTAATATTTATAAATTATTAAATGGTATGTACACTAAGTTGCGTAATAATAAATGTTCGTTTTACATATAACACGAATTCATTAATTTTTAATTATTTACTACATAACGAATGTAGCACGAGCATTCGCTCGTATATGGAAACAATGAATATATACACAAAATATTTATAATAGTTTATAAATGCTGTATATACAAAATATTAAAAAAAATGGATAACAAATAATTTTTATTGTTATCTAGTTACTAATACCCTGGAATAAACACTTGTATATATATTAAATATAAGAGAGGTTATGTATAGCTGCGCGTATACTTAGTATTTACACGATATCTAAGATGGCTATTTTAACGATTCCATCTTGGGATATAAATCTGTTCTACGATGATTTTCGCATGGCATATTCTCTCGAATTTGTTGCATATGATTCAAATCAATTTCCGCTAGAGCTATGTCAGTTTTATCGCTACATTGCGCTAATATTGTTCCCCACGGATCTATAACCTAGGGAAATGTCATAATTAATATAAACGATAACGTTATATAATACTACACACCGTTAATAAAATTGTTTACCATAGCATGACCCCAACTAACTCTTTTCTTGTTGTGCGCACCAGTTTGAGCTGCAGCTACAACATAACACTGTGTTTCTATTGCCCGAGCACGTAGTATTATTTCCCAATGTGCAGCACCTGTTTGGTACGTAAACGCTGATGGGTACGTTAAAATTTGCGCTCCCATGTTCCTCAATGTAAGAGATAATTCAGGGAAGCGCATATCGTAACACTAATTTTCCGGCTAAGTATCTTTAGTTATTCATATTTGAGAAAAAAGTATTACATTTGCGTATAAAGGATACAATACTAAGCGCTAATTTGCCAATCGGCGTTGTTATAGGCGGCTCAATTCTTTCTCCTGGTAAGACATAATCCGATTCCATTAATCGAACTCCCGTGTTTTTATTGTCCATGTCGAACAAATGGGCTTTACGATAAGTACCGACAATTTCGCCCTCGCTATTTATTACAACGTGAGTATTACTTATTCGGTGTTCGTTATCGGGTAACTGTAAACGCGATTACAATAAAATATTAAGTGTGAAAAGATCAATGTAAATACTGTATCTTTAAGATATCTCACCGCTTCGTGCAATCCACCTAACGATAGCCAAATCTTGTTAGTTTTTGCAATGTCTTTGTAAGATGTTACAGTTGGTCCACTTAAGGGTTGCGCCATAGCTATCGTATCCTTCTTATTATCAGCTAAGTAATCGCATGCTTCGGGAAAAAATGCAATCTATCAAATATTCCAGACACTTTTATAACCAAGATCAATAACCAAGAATTAAATTAAAGTATCTCGCGTACTTACGCAAGCAGATCGAGATTTAGCTTTTGCAGCAAGCTCGCGTACAGTTTGTAAATTTTTTTCTTTATCGTTTGTCGACGTCATTTGACACACCGCAATTAACGGGTTTGCCATTGTGCTGAGGCTCATTGCAAATTGTTTTCTGAAACAGGCATATTTCCGACGAGGTAAGGAAGGGCGACAAAAAAATTTGTTCTCTTTTAAATTTTATTTGATCAAAAATTATTATATCAATCGGTGTAAATTTATAATACACATTTCTAACACTTATCGTGGAAGGACACGTAACAGTACAGTATAATTTATCTAGAATTAATACTAAAAGAAAAACTCTTTATTACAGATGGCTACAAATTAAATCACATTTACTTCGAATGGTTTATTCGATATACATCATTTTATTTACTCTTATTACCTGCAGTATTTGATGTTAGTAAAACTGATAACAAATCGCATGTTTATCACTTGTTTACTTTACAGTTATGAACATTTCAAACCCTAATATACTCGTAAATATCAAATGGTGTAAAACAGTACACGTATACTAATTTTTCGCATCTATTTTATTATGTCGTCTCCTTTTCGAAAAAGAATGTGACAATTCTTATAAATCACGAGTTACACTTATACACGAATTATACATAGTAATTGCTTTTAAGTTTGTAAGTTTACGAATCGTGTGTCACAAGTTTGCTAGGTTAGGTAGGACCCAGCTGGAATTGAAGGTGGGCTGGTCTCTCGAAGGATGCGCGCGCATCCACGTGATCGAAGACGCTCACTTTGAAATTCGCGCCCATTCAGCGATCAGTCTCCATACCGCGCAAATTTGCCTCCGTAAAAATCTCTTATAATCTTAGTCCGAATGAACAGTATCGTACGTCTAAAGTGTTACCATAACGTAGCGTTCGAATAACGTTATACTAGCAATGAAATGTTTTACTTAACGCAATTAAAATTACTCGGGGAGTGTACATATTAGTGAGAATACTGATGGCGTTCGTGAGAAAGTATTTCCACCTTCTTTTCGTACAAGTTTACTTCTATTTTACTTCTATTTTATTTCTACGTGCCTTTGATAATAATGATTCGACAATCGTCATCAAACTTTTGATTGAATAATTGCTAAGATCACCGATTCGGATAAATTCAGTAGGTAGAACTCTTTTTTTTTTGGCGATGTATTTGTAAGCTCGATAGCCATAAAAAATGTTTTTAAGAAAACCTTCGAAAACGTGACGACAATCGGTCGTTCAAAGTATCGTATTACGTTATTCTACCAACGAGTAGCTTTCGTTGGATAATTGAGCATAGAAAACAAGGAACAGAAAAAGTGTCGGTGTCGCGTGTTTCGATCGAAAACATCTCGTCGCGGGGACAGGTTCGATCACGTTTCCCCGATCGTTCGGATTCCGCTATCGGGATATCCTAAACCTATAAATAATTCCGCTAATTCTTTCTTTCTTTATTCTATTTTATTAAATTGTCATAGTATATAATACACAAGTGAGACATTCATTTATTAAATTCATTCGTTAAGCAGAAATAATGCTTTTCTTCGTAGAGTAATGTTACTGTTTCGTTAAAAAGTCAATAACAAAAGGGACCAGTATATGCTCCTACGGAAAACTCACAACTTGCTAGTCGTGTCCGTTTAAGGACACTCAATAAATACTACCGTACTATTCGTAAATGCATCCATATCGTTGTATGGAAGAAAGAGACTGAAAGTAAATCGTACCGGAGTGGGGAAGAACTAGTATGCGAAACGCAAAAATATCACGCACTCGGATCTTTGTTTGACGAGAACAAAAATGAAAAAAAAAAAGAAAGAAAGAAAGAAAGAAAAAGAAAACAACATTCGAAGTATCAGTATTTAATAACGGGGGAGATTCGGAGGAAGGAGTGGGACGATGGAAAAGGGATCGGGACGTTTAGGAGTGTGGCGTTGGAGATTGAAATAACGTATCGGTATAAATTCTGCCGCGTTGTAAGCCGCGTTACAGTCGTTTGAAGTTGACGACACACGTATTTCGGGACACACACACACACATTCACGAAAAGAAAAAGAAAAATTATTTGCCTTTAGTGGCTCGTATCGCCTTGCAAATTTCGATCCACGGATGCCCGTAGGAACTGCAAATGTCACAGACGTTAGACGAGCTTGACGATGGTTGACTAGGTTGGTGGCCAGGTGTACTCGGTGAGGATGACCCTTCTTTCTTCGGTTTACACGTGGATGACGACAGGTGTAGAAAATCGACCGAGGGCGGCAGAGAGGCTGGCGCACGTGTTTTCCGCGACGACGGCAATGTGGCCGAGTTGTACGACGATGAGGAGTTCGAGGATGGTAGAATCGAGGGCGATCGCTCGAGCGATGGAGATTTCGCTGTCTGTATTGACCTGCTCGAAGGCGACGATAGGCGCATACACCGTAGGAGGTTGAGTCAATCATTGAGCAGACCTTGAGATACGCTGATGAGCTGTTCCTTCAGAACGCGGAAGGATGGTCGCACTTCCGGGCAATGTGCCCAACATTTTCGCATTACCTGCAACAATTCGTTGACTGATTGGATAGTCGTTCGAAGATGGTACAGAGTGGTACAGTGGTATAGTCGCTGGAAGGGATCTTTTCGAATTTATGGTTGTCTACTTACATTGTTCAATTTTTGGAAACATACTTGGCTTTCAATGTACCTAGCAACACGTATGGAGGAACTATTGCCAGCTTAGATTGGTATATGGTAGAAGATTCTTTTTTGAATTAAAGATTGTTTCTAAATAGCCCGGTAGATAAAGTGTTAACAACCACGCCCAGAAAGAATAAAAGTATCCCCGCATAATTTGGTTTAATTTGGTTGCCAGTGTTCAGAATCGGTCGGTACAATCTTACAAAGTGTCTCTATGACAAACCTCGTAAACTTCCTTGAAACAGGCTTTGGGTCTCTCTAGGATGATTCCTCGTTGAACTCTTTCTACTACTTCGGTATTCTTTAGGCGACCGTAAGGCATCTTTCCACACGTAAATACTTCCCACATGAGCACTCCGTAGGCCCAGACGTCCGATTTAGAGCTGAAGCGGGTGTAGTTCAAGACCTCTGGCGGTGCCCATTTGATTGGGAATTTGGTACCACCGCTACTGGTGTATTGGTCGTCGAGCACATACCTGGAAATGTTTCGTGTTAGAATGGAGGGTGTTAAGAAATGGCCATTTTTGGCATCGCCTGAAAATGAAAAATTCAACTACCATTCCTCTGCTCCAGTCTTTCAAAGGAGGGTGTTAAGAAAGGCTCGTTTTTGGCATCGCCTGAAAATGAAAAATTCATGCAGGATCTTTTAGTGTGTCTCCCAAGGAACAAGAAATGTCGGAACCGGTTTCCCGAGAAACGATGGGAAAGTTGTCAAAAATACGTTCAAAGTATGAACGCGACGATAACGGAACTTACGTATATTTTACATTTCGTCGTCTTCCTCTTCTTCGGACATCGAACCGTCTTCGAAATAAGAATTAACACGTTGAACTAAGGGACACGTTTAACCGCAGGACGTATAAAAAGTCGTTAAATATATCGAGGACAGTTCGATATCCGAAGAAGAAGACGACGAAATGTAAAATATACGCAAGTTCATACTTTGAACGTATTTTTGACAACTTTCCCGTCGTTTCTCGGGAAACCGATTCCGACATTTTTTGTTCCTTGGGACTCTCTAAAAGATCCTGCATGAATTTTTCATTTCCAGGCGATGCCGAAAACGAGCCTTTCTTAACACCCTCCTTTGAAAGACTGGAGCAGAGGAACGGTAGTCGAACCACAAATGTAACGTTTCTCACCTCGCTAGTCCAAAGTCTGCCACCTTTACTACGTTTTCCGAGCCTACCAGGCAATTGCGCGCAGCAAGATCTCTGTGAATGTAGTTGTGCCTTTCCAAATAAGCCATTCCTTTGCAAACCTGCGATGAGAATTATGGGAATAGTGGCGGAGGGTCGGAAAATATTCTTTGTAACGTGTATAGAGCGTCAACTTCACCTGTATGCACATGTCTAAAAGGAGACCAACGTTTGCTCCCAATGTTGCTTCATGACGACGGAGGTAGTTGAGGAGAGATCCATGTCGCATGTACTCGGTGACGATGTATATCGGTCTATCTTTACTGCAAACGCCATACAACTGGACCAAGTTTTGGTGTTGAAGTTTCCTAGACGAAACAACTCGCTATTAGCTTATCGTTATTCGAAAGTTTCTCGGGTGATGGGGCGTTAAAGCGATCAACTTACGTCATCACTTTAGCTTCTTCTATAAAGTCGTCTTCGGACATGGTGCCTCCTTTCATCATTTTAACAGCAACGTCTATGGAACCGCGCCATTTGCCTCTTCGCACGACTCCAAATTGCCCAGAGCCTAGCTCTTCCAATAGATGCAGCTCTGCCGGATCGATCTCCCATTTATCTGCGCATTAGATGGACTTGTCTATTTATGGGAGCTGTTCTCGTTGTTCGTACGGTTTACCAAGGGAATTACGAACCATGACTGAGGCCAGCGGTTGGTGGTACCGGACGATCGCAAGGGCTGGTCTTCAATCGACTGGCCAATCCTCCGCTGTTGTGCCTGTGATAGTTGACCAAGTCGGGTATGGAGCCGCAGCAATGTTTCTCAGACAAATAGAATTCTCCCCTCGTGTTCTGCTTGATGTGATAGTGTTTCACGTGAGGATGGGGGCTGCAACGATACGGACGGCCTTCGGTTGGAACCCTCCGAGGTAGGATAGGACGCGACGGTAGCGAAAATAAATGATACTCACACTTTAGTGTAGAGGGAAAGCGTGTAAAGTCCTTTGGTTGAAGAATTGCGAACGACGAAGCATCCTTCTTTGTCTTCTTGTTTGAGCAATGATTCCGCGCGTTGTCTGGACATATCGCCCACGTACCATCTGCAATTTCAAACACGTGCCGCGTTTCGATCACTATTCGCAACGACGATCATTCGCGTCTCTCGGAGAGAAAATTAAACACGCGCTTACTCGTATTTCTGAAGACCCAGTAGCTCCTTTTCCTTCACGTAGTTGCTGGGAATGTAGCCGATCGATCTGAAATTAGACGAAGGACCATTTGAAAATAAGTATCACGCTCGCTGAAGTATTCTTTTCGCGAGAGATTACCCTGCGAGGTTACTAATTAATAATTGGCGAGGTTCCGTGGAAGCCAAAGTTGCACAGATCATCGCGCATCGACGTCGGATGACGTTGCTCAAGTTTTAACGAGATCCAATTAGTAATTTACAGTAAACGGAGTTCGAAACACGTCGTCGAGGGTAACAATGCGACTGGTTTAGTGTTAACGAGTATCGTTCCGACGTTCCTCGAGTCGTTTTCAATTTCGCCACGAATTTACGATCGAAAATTTCACGCACGTCCGCATCGATTAAGCGCATAGCAATATCGTATCCTGTCCTAGTTCTCCTTGGCTCGTGCTTCCTTGACACCAGCCGCAACGATTTCCTTATACTCGTGTTTGCGAACCAAGGACGTATCTGTGCCTCGAGTCCTCGGCCGTTCGGCGCACAACAAACACAGCCCTTGCCGCGTAATCCGCTTTTAGGCATACCAAGTAATCATTACAGTACACGAAGAGCGACCGGAGAGAACTAAGTCGTTGAAAGACATCCAGCATGCGCTGTATGCTCGGGAGCCTTAGTCGACTCCACCGTCATTCGTACCCTCATCGAAAGCCACAGTTTTTATTCTACAATGTTCAAACAAAAATACGTTTGCATGGAAAATATCCAAGGTCCAAGTCTCGAGAAAAGAAAGCGAAAGACATAAAGTTCGAGCGCATCGATCTTCTACTTTCTAATAGTTTGTGTTTTTCATAGTTTTTTTTTTTTATAGTTTTTCTCGTCGCAAGGCTGGCACGGCTAACGTCCGTAAACTCTCGATACTATTTTTCTTTGGTTTCCATCCGGTGCGTCGGGTCACCGAATGTAAACGCTACGTTTACGTACCCGTGCTCATCTTTGACTTTCCACCAATGTTCCTGAGAATCATCCAGCACCTCGTACTCCGCGCCCTGAAATAACACAAGTTCATTTGCCTCTGACGAACCGTGTATATTCTAGAGTTATGTTTCTCGCTATAATCTACAGGGTTGTAAAAGCTTTCGCTTCCTCGTGGACGGGTTGTGCAGCGAGCTTCGACGTTCTCCAAAAAAAAAAATACAGCGCATCGGAATTCGTGTAAATCGGCGTATGTAAATTTTCTTGCGAAACTCTTTCTTGCGGACGAAAATGACCGTAAACCCAGAGTCGATCGTTCATCAATGCCGAGAGTGGTGTTGCGTAGCTCTCAGCTTCGCGAAACGCTTTTTTTTCCACGGGGTCCAGAAATCGAATAACGTTACATCAACCGCGGGGGCCGCAATTTCGACGTTCCGACTAACCGTGTCACCTCCCGTTCCCACGTCGCTCATGTTTGTTCCCGAGATTTCTATATTTCCCGTGTATTTCGTTCGACCCAGTTTTTCCTATCGCGAAACGCTACCCGCGTGGCGCATCGGTGTATCATCGAACCGGCTGAAATTGAGCGAAAACCCAAGAACGTTTCCGTTCGAGAGGATAGACCGAATTTCTTCGAGCAACGACGGACGTTTCACGTTTATCGCTTTCGTCGAAAATCGTCGCGCTACGGATTTATTAACCAGCGCGTTTTCTAATCGAAAATGGAACGAAACGGGCCATCGAGAGAGCTGGACGTGCACGATTCGATTAACCAGTCGTCGGCTGCTTAATCGCTTCGAGAAATTTCTTTGGGGCCAAAACGACGAAGACGGAACAGGGAAACGTTTGTAGCGATGCATTCGCGACCAAAGGTTGGTTACCGATGTGTACGTACGTGGTTTGTTTAAATTGTGGCGCTGGAAAACAAAGCCGATCCCGTAAGAGCTCCTGCTCGTTACGCGAAGCGATCGATACCGGACCGAGTTCTGTTTTTCACGGAATATCCGATCGATCTTTTCGACATCTAAAAATGCAACAGCCACTAATAACGTAACACAGCGTGCGTCGCGCCAAGTTCACCGCAGAATTGGCATAATTTGGATATCGACGCGCGTACGTGTACGAGGAAGCACGCGGGTATGCAAAGCAAAAGCTGTAAAACGTCGCGCGGTTGATTTAGCCGTTGATAAAGCGCCATATGGCGTCGATGGCCATGTCCGAGTGTTAATGGGATCTGGAAGCGGTTTCTCCGCATATTAGAGGATAACCGGTATATCCACAGAATTCCAGCGATGCTCGCGCGAAACTCGGTGATAATGCGATCGGCGCGGGACGTTATCGAGACCGTTATCCGACCACAGGAATCGCTCGTGCGAAAGGTTGATCGTCGACGCGATTATAACTTCGAACGCGTCGGGAAAATGTAACGCGTCGCGGTCGTTTCCCTAGCTTTCGTCGACGTTAGAAACTGAAGTCGCGCGATCGGTCACGACGGAACGTTTTCCAAACGGTAGATGTTGCAGATGTAGTCGAGATAAAATTCAGGGGAATTTAGGTTGACGAGCTGGGATTGAATTTCACTTACCTTTTCGAGAGACAGATCGCCTCCTTCGATCGCTCGAAAAGGGTACAGAGCTACCACGACCTTCGTTCTCATCATTATTTTGTCCTAAAACATTGCCGTTTTGCGTACACTTGATTAACACACACACACACCGATTTCATTGATGGAATCGACTTAAAGATAACTTTTACGAACAAATTCGTCGGTTTACCTTTGTTTTAGAAGACGGGGTACCGGGCGTGCCCCCTGGCATTATCGGAGTCGAGGGGGTCCCTGAAAAATGAAAAATCATGACATGTTATCGATCGTCGGTTACGGGTCGTTCGTGTTTTAGAATTTTATATTTAATTTCCTCTCTCGGTTTCGTACGCGCGAGCTCGACGAGTCGAAGAAGAATATTTATGGAAATTATTACGAGCCGGACTCGTGAAATTGAATCGTTGGTTTTTATGTTTGAAAAGATAACCGCTCTCGGGTTTTCCGCGAAGGAAGGAGCGCTTCGTATTTTTATTACGATAATCCGTGCGTATGCCGCGGAGAGGATGCTTTGAAGAAGAAACCTCGTGACTTACATTTTAACGAGCTTACGTTCGTTGCGATTTTTTTAACGGATACTAACGAACCCTTGTAATTTATCGCGAAAAGTAATCCAAGAACTAAGATAACATTTTCGAGGAATTGACCGCGAGAGCCGGTGCGGTGGTAACGCGAGTGGAACGTAGACATTTTTGCGAACACGATCATTTTTCCATCGTTTCCGTTACTTTCCAGGGAGCCAATACCAACGAAACAACGCCGAATTAATTTCGCCCGTCACGCACGTTTTCGCGATAAATTCCGCGCGGAACGTCGGCCACAATTTTGGTTTTTAATTAAACAGAATTATCGATACCGAGCGAGTTGTAAATTCGAAACGAACGGGAATTAAAACGGATTTTGTTATCGAGCGTTGCCAATTAACTGCCTCCTCTGTTCTGGTAATTAAACAAGAATAACAATAAGTTATCGTTCAAGTTATCGTACAAGTTATCGTCGCAATTACAAAACTAGGCTCTTGGAAAAGAACGGACCCCTTCGGTTCGCAGTCCGCTCGCCAAACGTTCCCGTAACGTTGTTCGTCCTCAATGAGAAACGAAGATTGCGAATCAACCGAAATTGCACAACTAATTACAGCACCGCGAGTCGCGCGAAGCGAGATTTCATCTAAGGGAGGAAGTTAATTGTTGGCTGGCCGTATTAGGAGGTTTGTACTAGCGACGCTAGTATTTGTTCCGTTTCGAGTAGAATGGTTCGAGGAAGAAGAGGATCCACAAACTTGTTTATAAAAGTATATCTTTGGTTTAACAATGACAGTAGCGGAATAAAGTATTCCCGATGCTTTTCGTCGCGGACGTTTGAAGTCGGTTTCCCGATAAGAGTCGCCAGCCAGAGAATGCATTTGAAAGACGCGAAATCGCGAGCGTGCACGGGACTATTTGTCGACTAAATATTATCGCGTCTCGCGAAGCGAACGATTTACCTTGACGTCAGCGGCATCGCGACGGATGCCTCGCAAATATATCGCCGCGCCGGAGGATCCCTCAGCGGTACGGCATTTTTCCTTTCGTGTCGTTTTCCTTCCTCGACAAGCGCGTCGCGACAATGGAAACTCTAAAAGGGAACGCAAACTCTGCTGTTGCGAGACTTTATCGGCGATCGCGCGTCGCGGAACGTTCACCTGACCGTTAACGAGGCGAACGAAACACCGTTCGCAGAGTTACGATCGCGATACTTTTCTATCGCGATACTTTTCTATCGCGGATCGGTAGCTCGAAACCCTCGAAGATTGCTTTGGTAGAACTCGATGCAAATTTTCGAGGGCTGGAGAAACTTACGAAAGGGTTAGAAGGACTGTTCTTAGGAGGTTTCGTTTCTTGATATTTTCAGTTTCGATCGAGACCTTCCCTTTAACAGGGGCGTTAACCCTTTCGGTACGGCAGCGTAAGAAGGAAAGGTGTTTTGCGGTAAACGTAAAAAAATTCATAGAAATTTCGAGCGTGACACTAAACTTCTGTAAAGCATGCTATAGAAAGTATAGTATTGTCTCGAAATCCACATTCCCATCTTTTTGTTCGAAGTCGCCCGTCGACTGAGAGTCCGAACTGAGGTCCGAAAAGAATTCGATTTTACTAGTGCTAAAATGAGTAAGCTTGTTCTGTTCTATCCTTCTCCGAAGAATAACACAACTTGACAAAGTTAAGCCGAATAGCATACCTCCTTCGAAACGAGCAACTCCCCGTGGTACCGAAAGGGTTAAAATTGTTCACGTGGCATTCGTCGAACGCTGATGTTTCGGTACTCGAACAAACCCACGGCGTGGACAGGTTAGCGTTTGCTCGTGGCGCGTTGGAACAGGCCAACGAATCCTACTCCGTAAACGGGAACGTCGCAGCTCGTATTTTATTCCTGGCTGTTTCCGTAACGTCCAATTTACATTAATACGCGGCTCCCGCTGGAAATAATGTTCCCTTTCTTTCGTTCGCGGCAACGTCCGATTCTTTGTGTTCTCAATTAACGGCAACAACGTCGAAGCTCGTTAGTCCCAACGATTCGTTGATGAAATACATTTTATTCAGCGGTATCGCTCCGCGGAAAAGCTCTCGGTTTTAATTTTACGCGGAAATTGACGTGGATTCGTCGTCGAATCGAACGTTGACGTAACCGCGACGACACTCGCGATATCGCGATGGAACTAGCAAGATCTTGTGCGAATCATAGTCTATAGTTTGATACAACTAAACGAGTAGAATCCGAATGGAAACCAAAAGAAAGAACCCGCTTTCTCGAAAACAAAGTCCCACCATCAGCTACCAAACACGCCGTTACGTGCATGGTTGCACCTTTGATAGCGAAACGTTCGGAGTAACTTTGTTTTTTTCAAAATCACTGAAATCAATTCCTCTGCTATCTATCCGTGGCGACCGGTTACGCTACTGTATTTCGCACGGTAGTTGTTGTATTTTTTTTTTTTTTTTTAAATTAAAATTACCGCGTCTCTCACTCTTTCCACGGCACTTTACCGAAAACACTCATCGCGCGCGAGTGGTAGACGCGTCACTCGCGATTTTGCTCGACGTCGCGACGATGGAGACGAGTCATAGGGAGGGGAAAACGTAAAAAAAACGTGAACGATCAGGCCCGAAAATCGGTTAGATCCGCGAAACCGCCGCGAAAGAGTGCGGTTCGCTCGCAGGTGCGTGCACAAACCGCGCTGGCTGCCGTATCAACGGTGAGCGAAGGACGACACAGCTAGTCTCCACCCTGTCTAGACAAAATCAATGCGACCTCAACCTCCTGCATCCCCTCCAGCATCCCTTAGACCGTTCAACGTCCCCACGTGCGTGCCTGTCGCGTCCCTCGCTGCTCCCTCGCTCTCTCGAACTTCCTCTTCGCGTCGAGTTTCATTACCGGAAGCAGTCTGTGCTCCTCCGCGTGGAGGAGTGTGCGCTAACTTCACCGACGACGGATACACGCGTCTTCATCTTACGCCGCGGCTCGCGCGCCTTTCCGTCTTTCTCTTTCGCTCGTCTCGCTTCCTTTTATCGCGAGCGTGGATTTTTCATTCGCGAAAGACCGCCGACGGGAGATGCGTATACAACAGTCTCGGATACGATAGAGGTTTTTCGAGAATCGAAGAAACGAGAGTCAAGGAACACGACGGATGCGAATGTTTTTAAAGAGTTCCCTCGGTGTAATATACCTCGGGAGTTGTAGTTATGTTTGATTGTAGCTACGGTACGGGTTCGGCGATCCCGAGGTACCCGAGCTATAGGGGCGGTGAATTACTAGTACAGGATTGAGTGGATTGATGCACGATGACTATCCCCACCGATGAGGGAAGAATAGAAACCTCGACCGGATATACGCAGTAAATTGATCGGCAACTGAATTTAGGCAATTCCTCGCGTTTGTAACGAAATACTGCACCATTCCCATAAAAATTGGCACAAGGACGAAGAAACTGGGTCGATAGATTTTAATTAGCAGTCGATGATGAATATGGCGTACCTCCACCGCCTGTCCGTGACCTGTTGTTCGTCGCAAGGCCCCCGATCCGTCGAAACGTCGAATTTTCAGGCCTCCCGTTGAAAAGAAAGGTGGCTATTGACGCGATTCGTGCGAATACTGAAAGGAAAATCCTCGTTTCGCCCCAAAAATTCGAATTTCCGTAACCTTTCGAAACTGGAACGCGTCTGTCGGTTTATCAATTTACCGACGAGCCCGCGCTTCTTCAGCGCGATAACCGAAAGGTTTGCTAACCGCGCAGATTAAAATTAATTCCACGGAGTTTCGACTCGAATTATGCAAAACGCGCCTCTGGTTAAGCGTCGCGACGAATTCCGTTTCGTAAGCGAACGATTACGATTTTCGCGAAGCTAAACGTTTCGGTGTAATTCTCATTTTTTCCTTGGAGCGTACCAAGCGAAAGTTTCCTACCTTAAAGTTTTGCTCGTCGTTTAGTTCGTGTTCTTGTTTTAACGATTTTTAACGCGTGCCCCGAATCTTCGAAAGTTTTTAATGGAAAATACATGGAGTTACCTTTTATTTTACAACTCTTGCGAAAGTCGATGAAACAATTTGAAATTCGCCAGCGTCGTTGCTAATGATAACAGGAACTAGCCCTAAAAATTTCGAATTTGTATCTCAATTATTCCCTCGCGCGTCAGTCCAATAAACACGAATATTTGTTTACGTATCGTTGAAATAAGGACCAGAATATTTCTCGTTTTCCTAAAATCGCGCTTCCGGAAATATATAAGCGGTATAAAATGTGTACGGAAGAACAAATACGATTCTGCTCGAAGGAGATACGTAGCCGCATTTCGCGGGGAAAGAACCGCGACGGTTGAGCTATGCTTCGGTCGACACTCGTTAATGGAAACATATCGGAAAGAGAAACCTCGACGATTTTTCATTTCATTCAATGCGTTGCGCGTCCTATTCGAACCAACAACCTCGCGTTTGAGACTCCTCGGATGCACTCGAGATACATTCAAAAGCGTTTCGCGTGTGCCAGATGAAAGATAAATGGCTTCTCGTAATTTTCGTACGGTAAACGAAGAGGGGAACTGTTTGCATAAAAAGCGTACTTCGTTGCGTTTCGCGGTGGCTGGTCTGAATAGTTTGAAAACTCTGCAAGTTGAACAGGAAACAAGAGATCCCGTTAATCGTTTCTTATCGCGATAGTTGAAACAGCGAATTCTGGAATACGCTGCGCGTAAGTGCGTCTGGAGCGTTTAGGTTCTGTTGCACCGAAACCGCAAACGTGGAAAGTCGGAGGTCTATTTGTTTTAACGTACTCCGGAGTACGGAGCTTCTACCAGGAAGCGGAAGCGGTCTTAACGCGTAAATTACTCGCGTTCTCGATCTTGCACGCAAAGAATTCTTTTCGATTTGGCGTTGATCGTCTCGCTCCTATAATAGAAGGTGAAATTAATGAATAACAGAGTTGAAATCGTCGGCGTTTTCCAGGAGTTGTAAAAGTACGGTGATTTTAATTTAAAAAAAATACTGTATAAAATACAGCAGCGTAACCGATAGCCGCGGATAGATACCATAGAGGTTTTTTTTCTCGCAAAAACGGTGATATTTCGCGTTTCCGACCGGTCATCCTCGGAGATCGTACAAAAAGATATGTCGCGTCGAACGTCGCGCAAAGCCCCGCTTTGCTTTGAAAACATTCAAAATCGTGTCCGTCCGTGCATATCGAACGCGCGTTAAGAATGCACGATAAATGTTTGGAAAAAGAAGAGAGCAGGTGCAGGCGTCATTTTCCGACTAGAATAACGACTCCCTTAAGGAAATCTTCTGCCTTCCGCGTTGAAGTCCGACTTGGCAGATCGTTATGCTTTGATTTGCGCGCCCCAGATATCCAGCATACCGCTTTTTCATCGAGCAATACACGTGCCACACTGCGAGGAAGTATAATGGAGCCGCGTCGAGATCAATGAAAGAGCTCCTTCGGAGCGGACGGCTTCCTGCCTGCGAAAAATGATCGATGACGCCTCCATAAATTTCGTTTTACTTTTTAACGAGTGGACCCCGCGCGGCTGTTTCGTCGAAGAAATTCACGGAACCGACTATCTTAAAGGAGGAGAACTACCGCTAGGTATACAGACGATGAATTTTTGTTACGCTTGCTGGACGACGGAGCACGGATAAATCGTCGCCAACTTCCGAGCGACAAATATCGATCATCGCAGGTGCACGGGGGACAGAGTGTGCTTCTCGCCGCGACGGTAGTTGCGATATCGATCACGAGTCCAGCCGGATTTCGGGTTATGATCGAGAATTTCATGCTTCCCCTTGATGCTCCTTCGCTACCTCGAAGTTTAGGGAGATTGAGGTATTTCTGGTTCCGTGAGTCCACAATGGGGAGGGTTTCGGGATGAAGGGGAATGTATTCTCGATGGACGGATGCGCCGTATGGTCCAGGATAATCTCGACTCGACGACAGGGATTGCATTTCTTGGCTCGAC
Organism: Hylaeus volcanicus; assembly: GCF_026283585.1. NCBI lineage: Eukaryota > Metazoa > Arthropoda > Insecta > Hymenoptera > Colletidae > Hylaeus > Hylaeus volcanicus. The sequence goes on along the minus strand of NC_071977.1, from coordinate 1,867,549 downwards.
GTGATCGCAGCAATAAGACAGGATTCCTCTCTAGTATGAGGCTGTACAAAAAACCCGGCTACGTATCGTTTACTGTCATTCGTGTCGAATTAACGCATCGTCGACCGGCAATTTTGCACAGAACCGACTTTGTGTCACCGGCTATTATTTCGTAATCGAATGCGAAATTAAAAGAATCCGAATAAACTCCGATAAACGTTATCTATATTTTATAGGTAATTCGAGTGCGAACACGATTCGACGATGCGTCGACAGAAAATGTTGAACAGCGTAAGAACGTGGATCCGATTGAAAATCACCGCGGGCGTACCGAAGCGATATTGCCACCTTGGCGGGCCCACAAAAACCGATTAATTACGGTCGCTACGTAACCGAGTACCTGCTCGGTGCACGTGTACCGGTACGTTATGTACCGGTGGCCGCGGCCGAGCATTGCACACGAGCAGTCGGCCATAAAATCCCGAGCCGTCCTGACGCATTGGTTGCGTCCCGCAAAGACGTCGACGCTGAGTAATTACGAGCCGCGCGGAGACAATAGCGAATTTAAAATCGTTACGCAAACTAACTAGATTTCCCGCTACTTCGCGAGGAAGGTGGGGGGCATCGAGTCTAATTACGCAACCGTAACGTGTCTCTCTTTCCCTTGCTTCCTCGAGCCACGTGGCCTGGCGATCGTTGAAATTGTAATCGAGTTTCCGAATTAAAAACAAAACTGTTACGTGAGTAACAGGTGTTTCAGGGTAACGATTATACTCTCTTACGATAAATACCGAAGAGTACTGTAATATATTTTAAGAAGACCAACGTGTACTGCAACTCCTTGTAATGCAACGTATTTCTTTGTAGACGAGCAGAACGTACCACTTCAAGAGGCATTACTACGGATAAATACGAGAAGAACGCATTGGTATCGCAGGAAGAAAGAACAGCGTCGGTGGTAATAAGGAGGATGCGTTACCACGGGTAAGTAAAATGTAGCCAAGTAATTTTACCTTACTTTGGCTGGCTATAACCTCTGACCCAATCCTGTTTACTTTGCTACGCATCTAAAAGTGTAAAGATTTCAAGCTGACGAGTGCTCCCTTTCCCCCGAATAATTATTATTATTCGCGTAAAAAAGCAGTAACAGCGAGGAAATGGGAATAGAATAGCGAAAGAGCAAAGCGATATTACGAGAAAGCTTTTATCGTAATCTCGAATGCGATACTCGCGACCTCGGGGGAACGCGTTATCGCAGTTGCACCTGAAACATCGGGTCGCTGAAAGTTCGCAATTAAAACAATCGTACGAGGGAAGCGGGAACGAGCATTGGTCTCTGCAGGATACGAAGTAACGTACAGATCTACTCCGCGCAAACACAGATCTACTCCGCGTTATAAATAGCATTCGAAAACGTCGAAGATGCGCGAACAAAGTCGCGCGACGTACGCGGATTCCTCCCTCGAAACGACCAGGTACATATTTCGCGGTGCGTTTTCGAAAATTCAATTTAACACGACCGAAACGCCGTCTATTTCTCCTCTCGAGATGTTCGAAACGGTTGCTCGTTCGTTCGTCGTTTAATTCGACCAAAAATAATTCGCTCGACGCTGGTCGGACTATGCGCGGGTTCTTAATTAACGCACGGATGTATGCGCCGCGCGCGGATCGTCCCGGCAGCTTGGTTACGAGCAATTTCTGTCGGAATATTTGAACTAGGGTAACGCTGCGAGCTACCGTAGAATTCGGCGGGATAGCCTAAATTGTCGGCAATTCCCTGAGATCGGAATATAATCGGCGAGGATCTCGGATGAAATTTGAATCCCCGATGAACCCGTTATTACGCCGGTTCCAGGTTTAATTTCTCGACACACCGATGCGAACGAGCTTCTGCTCCGGGTATCGTCAAACGACGTAATTGCCCCCGTTTCTTTCGCGGATCGCTCGTAATTTCTCCTCGACGGCCGTTAATTATTGCCACTAAACGGAAAACCAGTCTTTATCCGCGCTCTGTTTCTTATCCTCGTTGCTGTTATCACTCTATCATCGCGTTTAATGGCCAACTAGCTGCACGCGTTGCTATTTTCGCCCAAGTACGGGCGCGAGCAAAGAGTGCTACATCGCAGAAAAATCGCGCTACCGCGAATATTTCAGCCCGTGCACGTTGCAGCGCGCCGCGTAATGAATATCTCCCGGTAATAGCTGTGTTACCTCCCGCGTATCGATTTCGCAGAAATTTTTAATAACGGCCAACTAAAGCGAAGATACCATGAATCTCGATAAATTTGTACGCATCGATGCATAATGTTCCACGGATACGTACCGAGTGGCCCGATAAATCCAACCCAGGTTATTACCTCTTGGAAAACATTATTTTTTCCGAGCGATGTTTATTCCACGCGGAAATATATCTGCAAGCTTAACGGCAAGCTTCGTTGCTCGAAATTGGCTAATAATTCGTATTCTCGTTTAAGAGGGTAAGTCGTTATCGTACAGTCAGCGTAAGAAGTACGGCAAGCGATTTAAAATAAAGACTAACAAGGAGAGAAGTAAGAGGTTACCATTAACGGTAATAAATTTTAATTTACGCAAAATCTATTCTAAAGATATGTAGGACGAATTTAGTTACTCGTCGTAGAACCGTGGGACACGAGTGACCGCGTCGCCATCTATCTGAATTATTTTCTGTTTCTTAAGTATATCGGAGGACATGAAACCTGAGTGTTCTACTTGCCGAAATATTCAACGATAAGAATAACAGCGGTTGATTTGCGCGCGAGTGACCCACCTTAAACAAGAATAGAGCGACATTGCTCGGTCGGACCCGTGACCACGGAAAAGTCGGAGAAACGATCGAGGGTTAAGCTCTCGCGGGGGTGCTTAAAATGCCGTCGCGTTTCAAACAGGGGACGAAGAGGGCGAACGTTGGTGTTGGTGCATCACCGCTATGCACCAACCAGATATTACGCCGCGCGGATCGATCTTACAGCTCCCAATTGCATTCGCCAGACAATATATCCGGGTTCCCCGTTCTTTTTTCCACCTTTCTTCGTTCGTCCGTCTCCGCCTCTCTCCTCCGTCGGCGTCTCGCCGCCAGGAGGACGTTGTAATTTACCCGGCGCATTTGATGAAACCGCTAAAAACCTTTTAAGCGGGGTTTAAATCATTCCACTGAAATGCACAATTTCCCGCGCGACTTCCCCTTCGGCTACGTTATCAGTAGTCAACTTAATCGGTGTGCTATTCTCGACCACTTTCTTCTCTTTTCTTTTCAGTTTTTCTTTTTCCTTCCACACCCCCCCCACCCCACCCCTTTTTGCCATTGTCTTCCCATGGCATTCAACGAACGAACGGGCCTAACCCTCCCCGCCGCCGTTCCCGCGTTCGTTTCGTGTCTTATTAATTCTCTGCCACGAGTCGATTCCGTTGCTCCCTTTCTCTCTTTTTAATTGATCACGCGATGCCCGTAGGAACGTTTTCCCAAGCGATATACCGGCCGACGAAACGCCGCGCTTTGTTAACGGTCACGACGCGACATTTCGAACCGACGACGACGGTGTTGCGGTCCTTTCGCGAGCGATCTAGAATCGATGACGTAATCGAAACACGTAAAATTTACGGTGCTCGACGCGCGGAATGAACTTCACCGAGTATTAGATCTTACGTCGGACACGTTCTTACGTCTTTGTCGCGCGATTCGTCGTTTGCTCGCAGGTTCGATCTCTTTCCTTGGCCCGCGCGAGCAGCGAAACGTTGATCGCGCGCGATCGATCGTTCGAGTGACTGACCCTCGATGAAACGTGGACAAATTCCCATCCGCACGTTTTTGCGTCCTTAGAACGAAGGATCGCACCCTCCGTTGTCAGCCACGTTTATCCGACCTCGTTGCAATAAGTGGCAGTCGAGTTTCCAGGCGACGTAACATTCGTTTTCCTCGAGAAACCGCTTTCGTTTGTAAGGGTTGTTCTCCTCCCGGGTATCGATTTTCGTCGCGAGAGCTCGCGATGGAATAACTCCTAACGAGATTTTTCTAGAGGCACAACCACTTCGGCCCTTTAATTGTTTGCAGACGAAACACTCGCCTTACCTTCTCTATCCTCCCGACGGCTCTCGATCGAAAACTGCGACGAGAGCCGTAGACTCGAGCGAGTACAGATCAATCCAAAGGATAACTCGGAGGCTATTCGCATTTTATGATCGAGACAAGGACAGCTTTTTCTTTTTGCTAAATTGTTCGCGATTTGTTATCGTATCGCAAGTCTCGATGGCTTCTCCATTTAACGCGTTGGTCGCCGAGGAATGGGTGGTAAGACTGTTTATTGAAGAATTAAAGAAATTAATTCCTAAAGTGGGGCGCGAATGAAGGTAAATCTGGATACGATTGAATTTCATGAATTTAAAAAGGTCAGAAAATTAAATACTAGGGCAGAAATGAAATTTTCGAGGATTCTAGTCCGGCAGCTAACGGCGTTGAGCTCGCATCGAGAATAGCGCACGTATCGTTAAAACAACCCCGGTGAGAGTTTCCTCGCGCGAGAGACACCCGCGTCTAGCAGCGCCTGGTGAAACTGCTTGTTTATCGTTTGCCACCGTGCGTCTTGGCCGTCAGGAACCGGAAACGCGGCGTAGAATAATCTCGAGAAGAGGTTCGACGGTAATGCATGTGTCTGGTATCGATCGAGGAACGCGAACGTGGACACCTCGAGGGATCGTTGGAGAGACTCGAGTCGAATAAGAAGAATCGGACGCGGGGGTCGTCCTCGTCCACGGAAAAAGGGTAAAATTGGGGTAAGGCGGCACGGTCTGCGGGCGTCGTGCCCGCGACGGAAATTGCAGTGTCACGTTTTGCAAAAATGCCACCCAGTCCCCTGGATTAGTTCCAGATTCGCTGAATATTAAATTGCGCGGGCGCCGGCTTCCCTGTCCGCTCCGAGTGCTCGTCGATTCTCGTCCTTGGACGAATTCGCACCCGAGGAAATTGGAATCCGAACCGGGACTCCGGGCTTCCGAACCGAAACTGAAAGCAAGCGGCCGCGCTTTCATCCCTCTCGCCATTTATTCCAACGGCTGCGTGTCGGCTGTGCGATAGGGAAGCTTCGGCTTCCAACATCCACCTTCTGTGATCGGTTGGGAGAAGAGAAATCGATGATATTTCGTCGAAAAATGCAAGGAAACATGTATTTGTTACGGCTGTCGTAGGAATCAATCCCAAATGCAATTTGATTCTCTTCTCTTTGCGCTCCGATTCGAAATCGAAACAAGTGCAGATTGCCAATAGGAGAACGGCGACTGTTCGTTGCCGTCGAGTTTACTCGACTTTTAAAATCGTCCAGAGTCCTCGCGAGCGACTCGGAGTATTCGAGAACCCTCGATTTCTCCTCGCCACCGGTGAAGGCGACTATGCCTCGAAGGTGACCACGTCCCGAGCGCATTTTCCAGCCCGAGTTTACCATTTTCCGGCTTCGAGAGAAAAAGATCGCCCACGCGGATACACGGGGAAATTAATTGGATACACGGGGAAAATGTTTGACCTTTTACTTCGCAGTAATTAATTAGAGAGTTACTTAAAAGCTGACTCGCGTTCGTTTAGCACACAACGTTATCGAAGCTTCCTTTGTTAGCCAGTGAATCAAATGTTGAGTCGTAATTAAGCGAAACGCGTTCTTCCGACGCCATTTCGTAATTAACATTCCCTTGTAACTCTCTAGCGGTGTCTCTTACGCCGTGGTAAAATAATTAATTTCGTTCGGTTTCTATAGCGTGATACTGCTGGAACAGCCATCATTTTGTTCTTTGTGCCGTTAGAGTTCCCTTCGAAATATCGTAGTCGATAGACTCCGGATTTTTGTGCATTCGTAGGAAATTTTAACGTCCAAGAAACTACGAAATGCACACGGTATACGTACGCGGAATAATATATTAGTGATAGAAAAATATAAACAACTATCGAAAGCAAAGTTCACGTTACGATATTCCCAGAGTGGAATAAATTCTTATTTACAGTCTGTTCGAGACGTATGTGTACGGCGAAATGTTGTTTGGAAACCGTTTGGAGATTCAAACTCGACAACATAGCCCGGTCATTCCTACTTGATGCTTTGTATACAAAGTCCCAGTGTCGTTAAACCTTGATCGGGAAGGACATGTTCCATCGGGAGTGCCGTGTACGCATCGCGTTACGAAGCCGTGTTTCAAGTAAATTTAAGTTCAAGTTTTCTAGGTACGTTTGCGACACATTTTATTTTGCATAAAGATCCGCAGTCTGGTAGTCGATTTTTATACCATAGTGATCGCTTTGTACATCGTTGAAGAGCGCGGATTCGAGCGTTCGACGTCCAATTCCCTACGCGTTTGTTTCTCGGAACTACAAGGGAGTTCGACTATATCGCGGAACGAGCGAGTCAGAGCAAATATTCGGAAGCTATGCTCCCGTGCTCGCAGTGGCATGACTTTCGCAAGCATTCGCTTGCTCGCGAAGCCATCCACGTCCACGGAATTCGCCTAGGGTATACCACGGAGTCGTCTCGACCGGATTTACGCTCTCGTTGTTAGCAATTTCGCGAATCCTGTCCCAGAGCTAAAAATCGATTTACCGGAAATTTGCGAGTTCATCGGAAAGTCTAATAACGAAGCCTTTAATTTTCTATTAAACGATGCTACATTGATCGATGACAGTTTCCGTAAATTATAACCGACCATTTCGACCAGCGATCGTTTAGTTTAAGCGTCGAATGAATCGCGGTTCCGCGAATAACCGTCGAGTATATAAAACAGTTTCGATCGGCTTAATCGTGTTATCGGTGGCTGATAGTTGCTCGGCGCATACACTCCACGCGAGACGATTAAACTTCACCGAGGAATTGGGGAACTTCGCTAAATTAGATTATTTCAGCGGAACAGTGTCGAAGGGCATGGTTCGATTTTCTCTAAACTACGCTCGACGGATTATTCAGAGAGACAAGCCGAAGTTTCGAAAACATGTTTTTATGGTTGAAAACCATTCTGGTTTCTTCACTTTTAAATTTAATCAAACAGAAGTCAGTGAGCGTAGATACATTTTGCGTTAATAATAAATTAGTTTTCCCTTTTCCGTGTTTTATCGAGTCGGTTTTCGACCACTGTCGTTCGATCTATGATCGAGGACCTGAGGTTTCTTTTTACGGTAACGTTAGAGACGACGTTATACATAGGGTGAGCTATTATTCCACTCCATATCCAAGTGTAAAGAGTTGCCGTTTTCGAGCGTCGTTTTCTTTTTTTAAATGAAATGCGAACAGAATGGGGCAAACGGAGTGGGTCAGTTTCGCAGCAGGGCCATTCGTTTCCGGCCGAAATGGACGGTTACTCGTGCTTTTTACGTCCAGGCCAGTTTACGACGGGAATAAAACGAGCGTCTACGCGCGTCCTCGGTCGTTTAGCGCGGTTACGCGCACGTCGGGGAGCCTTTCAGTGTACTCCAGTTGCTTTCTTCCCGGCAATTAAATCTTTTCGCCGCGATTCCGGACAGTCGCGACTGCCTTTGTCTCCGTTCTCCATTCGCGCGACGACGCACGATCGCAGTCTCGAACGGCGGAAATGAAGAAAGACCTCTGAACGTCGCGACAGCACGTGTGAACGCTTCGCAATGATCCGCGTAACAGACAAAAGCGGAGAGAACGCGTATGCTTTCGGTTGATACGATTCGAGATTTGTTGGTCGCGGTGTAATAAACTCGTCTGAACCAAATATTTTCGACACTCGAGTCTGTGCACAGTATCAGAGATCGGTATCTGTGCACAGTAGGTCAAAAAAGTATCGGCACACCCAGCTTCAGATCGCTCGATAGTTAAGTATAGTAAAGATATTCAAAGAAAATTGCTGAATTCAAAGAAAGTGTGCCGACACTTTCTCGAGTTAATAGATCGAGAGACTCGTTGTTCGCGCGAACCAAGTATCGTTTTGGGACCAGCTTGGAAACGAGCCGTTTGGTCTTGTTGGCGAGCTCCGGCCAGAATGCGTCTCCGTCCTTTGAAGTGGGCGGGCAAACGCTTTCAGAAATTAGGGCCGCTGGAGTCTCGGAATTTCATACAATATTATTAGACACTCGATGTCAAGAGCAGTGCTAATGTTTGCGGTGCTTCCGGTCCGGCCTTTAACCGAGTCAACCACCACGGCCGTTTCCGTTTACTGTTTCACCTGTTCGCCTCCCCAATCGTGGATTTCGACGCAAGATTCTCGTGCCCCGTGGTCAGGTCTATAACAAGTAGTTTTGGTAATTCCGTGGTCAGAGGGTGGTCCAAAGACCGAACCGCGGAAACGCAAAAACTTTAATACGGTTCTATACAATTCGAGATGCGACTCGTTAACGGTAGAAAAGAACGCTCATGGAGCGGAATTAAGAAATATTGCGTCGTACTCGTCGCATCTCTTCGATAAAGCTACCTCAAAGGATCGAATATCGGAAACGAATGAATTATCTAAACGACGAAGCACGAGGCTATCTCCTGTCCCCGTTAACCGTGGTAATTAATTAGTCACGTGTAATTAGCGGTAGCATCGTCGACGTTCCGCAACGTTCCTCTTTTAGGCAATTTAATCAATCGATCATCGAATGACGATAAGATGGGTCAACGACAACGCTCGGCCCCGACGTCATCGGTCTTAATTGGATTTTCATGGCAATTAAGCTCGACGGGGAACAATTCGACTGTGTAGTTTTCTCGCGATTGTTTAATATACAACGATCGCATCCGACTCGCGGTTCGCGCCTGTTAAAACGTTAAGAAGAAGAAAGAACGCCGGGACTCGAATTGGCTCGGTGGTATCGAACGAAATTTACATTTCGTTCGGAGCGGAACGACGGAGATATCGGCCGCTTTCATGAGCGACTCTCGGATTCTTCGAAGCATCGAATAGACCAAAGAAGAAAACAGGTTCCTCGAGACCCAATTACAGAGTTGCTCGAAGCGACCCCATCGATGCAAGTTCAATGCTCGCTGATAAACTTTCGGAAGAAAAAGCGCGACACGCCAGAGAAATTAATTACTTCGCGTCTCGTTAACTCGTTGCCTCGATACATTTACCCTCGTTGAATCTCGCGGTCGAATTCGAGGAACCTGGAAGGCGCGATCCTGGAACTGCGAAGAACGTAGACGTCCGCGAAGAAAGGCAGGACAATTTTAATCTCTCTTAAAGCGAAATCGCGCGTACGCTCGGACGAACTTCGGGGGAGAAAAACGCGAGAGAAAGGCGATTTCGTGTTTTATTCGCGCGGCTTTGATATTCGAAGAAGTTGGAACCGATCCAGATTAAGAGTTCCTGGATTATTATCAAACGTCGCGGTGCAATTTCCTCGCCCCAGTCATCAGCGGATTTCGCTCGGTGAGGAACTCGGAGATGAAGAGAGTTATTCTTTACGCGCTCTCCTCGAAGAATTACTCTAAACCCAGACTGGGATTGTTAATCGAGTCCTCGATCGAATTTTACAAGCGTCTCGACGCGACCATCTCGATTCCCATAGTAACGAATCGAGCTCGAACTACGAGAGACTTGGAGATATTTTACAAAAATCAAAATCTCGAACAACGAATGGAAGATAAAAAAAATTTGTATTCGTTGTTGTTGGAAATGGAGCGTTTTCATCGTTGCAGTACGAATAGGCTAACCGAATGTTTCGCCGAGCGAAAATATTTGATCCGAGACCGTCCCGTTTTGTGTATGACTCTCGAGTCGAACGGTTGTTTCTTTTTTACCTCCACTTCGTTCGTGGTATCGACGATTTTTCTTCCATTTCTGTAACTGTACGAATCATCTAATAAATTCAGCAATAATACCGCTGTATTTGACGCGCCGAAATGATCGTTACAACAGTTATTAATCGAGTAGTTAGGCCTAGTGCAAATCTGTGAGTCAGCGTTCAGTTACGGGCTGGTGCTTTTCGAGTCTCTTTCCATGCAACGCTTTCGAACGAATTAGGTTCCAGTAAGAAACCGGTAAACGGTCGACGGAGAATAGAGTTCCATCGATTTCCTGGTTACTCGGTCAGAGGGATCGGATCTGATTCGAACCGATGTCGGGACCCTCGACGATCGTTCGCGCGTCGAAGCGTCGGAGGAAGTTCGAATTAAATCTGATTCGCGAAACTTTGAAGTTCGACGCTTTCCAATCGGTCGTTTCTTCAGCTTGACTTCAACTTAAGGTTTTCAAGGTTATCGCCAACTGTTCGTTCAAACTTGGATCTACTCGTTGCTGAGGCGTTCGCGTTTGTTATTGCGTAGCAATTAGATTTCAAGTAAAATTTCTCGAAACAGGTTTCGCGATACCGGCTGACACACATAGACGCTACTCGAGGAAGAAAAAGTCGCACGGTTCGAGGTGGTATGATTTGCAGTCGCGCAGTTTTAAATGGACCACGAATGCATTTTGCGCGGATTTTCTCTATTTGTTCTTTCATACGCAATTAAAAAGTAGATACGATTCGGTCTGATTCTTAAACCAACCTGTCGCTGGCCTAAATAAGCTCCCCTCGTTATAAACAAACAAAACTGTGTCAATGCACGCGATACGAACTCGTTCGCGCGAAAGATTAGATACAGCGTTTGACTTCTGACTTCGAAGATCGCTTCGAGTAGGTCACTCGGTGAACGAAGCGAAACATAAAAGTCTCGCGTTCCAGCGAAGAATACCGCGTTCCTGGAAGATCCTCTTTTCCGAGAGACGAAAGTCGAAGGTTCCCGTTCGACGACAGAATTCTGCGACTGTAAACAACAGATAACCCTCAACTGCGTTTTCCGCGAACGTCGATCGAACTCGAGCGTCGACTCGCAAATCATCGCGTCGTTTAACGTGCTTTTATTAAATTCGTTCGAACGTTGTCTCTAGTTTGCTTTTATTTCGAACCGTGCACGGCGTGACGCTCGGATGAAAATACAAATACCGCCGATACTTGACGACATCGAACAAATATTTATCGGCAAATAAATATTTTCCAGCGTTCAAATACACGCGAAGAATAAAATGAAAAAACAAACATTTCGATTATCAATTAGTCGTCAGCGAATAGATTCGTTACTCCGAGCGCAAACAAGTTCGCCCGCGTGTCTCGACTGTCACCGCCTTCGATGATATTCCCAAGCGTCGCCGCGGAATTTATAGAGGCGTTAACGAGTAGGCTGACGGACTTTAATTACTTCGTCGCGCAGCGAGTAACGCGTTGAATCGGCTCGTTTCGAGTACCCGGTGCGTACCCAATTTTACTAAACGTATCGCGCGCGTCCTAGCTCGAATACTTATCCAGCACTCGTCGAGCCACTCCACTCGCGATTCGATAGAAACAATAACAGAGGTTTTTTTGTTAACGTTTATTATTCGGCTATGCGAGGCGGCCGTTACAATCGCGTCAAAGCGAAACGTAATTAGCGTCGTCGAGAACGCAATTACGTTCGTTATCGACGCATTAGCGAGCTCGAGGAAAAACGCGATTCCATCGAGCCGATTCGTCGGGATATTCGACACGGTGCGCTCGATTACGGAAAAGTTAACGCGGAAATAAATGAAACGTTGATTCGTTTCGATGGATATTCAATCGGTCACGCGCTACTCCCAATGAAACACAAATTTTCTGTTGGACTGCGAGCTCGCGACGCTGGTCGCTCGATAACGGCTCGATTTCAAAGTTCTTTCATGGACGCGAGATTCTTTCCAAACCCGACTAAAACCAGATTTTGGTATATTCCATGGACGCCAGAGCTTAACTAACATATAACCGGCTAATCTTGCCTGTAACTTGCCTGGAACGTTTATTCAAAATAGAAATACACCGCCGGACTTCGTATTCCATTTTATGCTCCGATATCTGTCTATTTCTATCCGTACCCGTCGATGGCAAATAAACGGTAAGCGCCGATGTCCTCCGAATTTGGAATTCCGTTTTTTTCCTGAAAACGTACGCGTGGGTAGATTGTCGCGTTTGCGAAAGGTAATTAAGGTTGGATCGATCGTTGACGTCGACCGAAACGTTTCGATTCCGTTTATCGAATGCTTCCCAGAAAGTAATTGGTAGGTCGTCTCGTAAGTAATGCCGTTTCCTGACCCCTTTGAATTCGTATTTAGGTGTATCGAAGCTCGTCGGTGTTTACGGCGTTTACCCTTATTCGCGTTTATCGATTCGGTTTCGCGAGTGGGACTCGAAAACGTTTCCGTCGCGCTGCGAACCTTCGGCCTTGGCGTTGAATCGCAACCTGCACCGTTGGCTTTCACCCACCACGGAAAACTGAAATGTCACCGATCGCCGACAACTCGTTTCGCTCGAATTCCAAACGTCCCGACAGGGAATCGTCCGATACTCTACGTAACGGAAGGCTCCTGCCGATTTTCGATACGCGGAATATACAATTGGAGAATCGGTAGCTGTCTAGTCCTACCTCGAACACGTCTGGAAAAAGTGTGCGTACTTGTGGCGCGATCTGCGACTTACCTGAAACAAAAAGGAAAGATCAAGTTAGAGAGACGCAGTTGTTACTATTTAGGTCGTCCCGAAAGTTTCTTTCGCGAGTTGCACTCGATTATTTCATGTGGTCGTATTTTTATAAATAGACAAATATCTAATTTCATAGATATTCATGTTGTAACAGTAACGCAGCAAAATGAATCGTGCACAATTCAGTAACGTAACGTAAAACATAAAATATCGTGCATGTATCACTTATTAATAAAACGAAAGAAACTTTTCGGACAACCTGATACATATGGATACAAATTATCACGGAATCTACATAATTGTGTATTTAATTGAAAAGGGTCTCTAAGTCATATACAACTGTTTAGGTCGTCCTAAAAATTTGTACCACTTATAATTCTGTTACTCAAATTAATACATGAAACATACCGTCAAGTGTTCTAAGAAAAGTTAATGTCTCACAATATTTTCTCACCTATCCGTCATTATACAATTTCAGAAGCATTTGTATTAAATATCGACACAGTCCGTAGCACGAACTTATGGGACGACCTAATACGTTATTCAATTCAACACCGAAATATTTGTATGAAATATTTTGAAATATATTTGCATTCGATCGAAAAAAGTGTTTTTAAAACTGCCTCTTAATCGCGTTAGAAGTAGATCGGCGGTTTAGTGTAAATTCTTTTGCCGGTCGATTCGTTCGAAATTCCTGCAGCTTAGTTGACTGCGCTGCAACGGATTTACTGTGATCTCGATAGACCTCTGTCGACGAAACGATACCAAACAGAAGCTTGCGGAGCAGGTTTTTTCACTCGGCGAGCGGGGATGCTTCGAATCCAGCGACGAGACGAATGTCAATGGGGGGAGGGGAGGGGGGGAGAGGAATAGAAAGTTTAGCGTCGTGATCGGGATAAAAAGCAGGACGCGTGTATTTCGAAGCGTATATCCATAATACCATGGAAATTCTAAGGTGTCCTTTGGTCGCGAGGGGAATACATAGTCCGTGGATCTATTTCGGTCAACCTTGTTTGCGGACCTCTTCGTGAAGTTCTTCGCGGCGAAGGACGGTAACCTCTTACGACATTTGCTCAACTCTGTTTGGTTGCTCGTTGGGAAACGCGGACCGACGATTCGTCAACCGCTACTTCCGATCGACTTCTTACCCTCCTCCGCGTGTTTCCTTTTTATTTGTATGACTAAAAGCAGGACGCGTGACATTTAAAACGCATTCGTGTTTATAACACTACGGAAAGTACCGGTGACTTCGTAAGGTCGTCGATCGAATTCTTTTTCGACGAGTACCATTTCGATTTCGTTCGCCAAGGCTCCGCGACAGGAATTCCAACGAAATTCGCTGGGAACAAAGTAAACGCGTCTGGCTTTCACAATGCGGCACAAACGCAGCCTACGAAAATAGATTTCGATACGCCGACTCATTTCTCGCTTTTACCGCGCGAGAACCGAAACTTTCTAGCGCGTATTAATAACGCTGAAACTCGCCTCTAATTAGCACCCGCTTATCGAGTTGATACATTTCCTGTTCTGCGATTCGAAGCAATTTTTTGAACCGGAGAAAAATTGCGAATACCTCGCGCCTTTTAAACGAATCGGAAAGGTGATTCTCCTCTCGTACGTTTCGGTCGGGAAAATATTTCGATTATACGAATAATCCCTGACATCGGGAGCAATCGATTCTAATGGGAAACGAGCGTAAGGTGTTATACGATTGCGCAACGTCGAAACGCACCAATGGAAAATCGCGGCGGATTTATAGTCGCGCTGCTCGACGCGTTATTCCGTGGAGCACCGTGGCAACCGATCGGACAACGATGTTTTGCAATTTCATTTGCATTCGACTAGCCTTTACAGCGACGTTTCCGGTTAATCGGCCGCCAAAACGCGAGATTATTCGACACGGAACGGTCCAATTAACGCGGCCAATTAATCGAGCAACAAAACGCAAAATCGCCGGTCCGTTTTGCTGGTCCGAATCGTTTCGGTAAATCGCTGCGAGCGCGACAGAGGTCTGTTAGAAGGCTGGGAGCGCGGGTAAATGTAAACGCGACTAGTCTTTGGAAACTCTTCCCAAAAAGGATCGGACACGGCTTCCGATGCCGGCGCTCGAAAAGACAAACGAGCGACGGAGTCGAGCTGCCGCGGATAAAATACAGCGTCGCGGTTCGGCACCCTTTTTCATCAGCGATCGATCATTATGATCGACGCCCCTAATACTACGCCGGGACAGCCAACGACACCCTCGAATATTACTTCTCCTGTAATTTACGGACCCTCGCCGAGGATGGAAATAAGGCTATTCCAGGTTTAAAAGTCCCGACGCTCTTTCGCTGATGAAAGGCCTGTTTGCGTAGCTTTTTTTTATTTCGATTCAAAGTATCGCGCAGACCCTTAACTCTCTCCGAATCACTGGATGGGGGTAAAGTCTTGCTCCAGGATTTCCAGAAGTGCTTCACAGATCGAAATCGCACCGTTGAAAATTCCATTAAATTCCGTTGAATTTAACACAAATTTTTGGGTTGATTCAATGTATCGGAACTTTAGACCGATATCAAAATTAAATACTAAAAATTACAAAAGTATCTATTTACCTGATTAAATAGAGACGATCGTTTGTCTCTGATTGTATGAATAGAAACGATCGTTAAGGGAGTTGCTTCATTGAGTTCGAGGTCACTCTTTAATCCTATCGGTATTCGATAAGCGATCTACTTGTTCCAGAGATCGTGAACTTCACGGTAACGTCATCCAGCCGATAGCCAAGCTTTCCTGGAGCTTCGAGTGTAAAATTGCTTTACGTAATTTGTTCCCTTCAAAAATATCCGAGCGCTATTTTTTTTATCTTTACTACGCTAAAAAAAAATGTACGAATTGTTTCTGATATCAAGGCGCACCTCTTTGCACGAGGCGATTGACGAGGGTGGTCGGTTATTGGAGCAGAGAGGCGAACGGGTTTAGGAAACGGGAGTGGGGAGTTAATCGGTGGGGATACCTGGTCCGATCGCTTACTTATCGCCAGGTAGATGAAGTAATTGTCTAAGGAGAGCGGGAGGGTACAGTGAACTGGAAGGTCCCCGTATATCATTGCGCTCGATTCGATCTACTTAACATTACAACGACAGTTTAAGGTCGATCGGGTACGAGTTTAATCCAGCAAGATGATTTAATCCTGTCGCAATGCGCTATCCTCGCATCCGTCGCGATTGTCGCTCGTTTCCCACGCCGAAGAAATCTCGATCGCATTGAAAATTCACTTTCGCAGATATAAATAACGCGTGCCTTATTAACATACCCTCGTCGCTAATTTGATGCATTTCTCTTTCAGCGTCACGAGAGGGGTTCACGCAACCGGCCAAAGCTTTACTGGAGGTAATCTTTCCACGGCGACAACGACTACGTAACAGGTAACACGAGCTCTGTAAATTCGTACGCACGCGTTTAAACGCGAAAATAATTGAATATAATTCGTATATCGCGTTTGGAAACGGTCATTGGACCTGTCCCGATAGGTTTAGCGTTGAACCAGTCGACACGCTTCGATAAATCAAGTCGAGCCAAGTTTCGTAGACAATCGCCCGGGTAAATAGGCTCGTACACGGAAAGAAAATTGATCGCGAAACACCATTCGGGAACTGGGTCGCGACAAAGTGGTATCGACAAAGGAACACCCTGTATACCGGCTTGTCGATGTTTGCTCGGAAGTGCAATGTTTCTTTTAGAGGCACGGCGACATGACAGGGCAATAAAATGTGAAAAATTACCGTGCAATCTCTGTAACGGATACGTCTAGGTAGCTACAGGGGTTTCCAGCTGGTTGCACGATGATAGATGTACACAGCCAAGAGGTTCCGGGTTAAGTCGGGAGGGGAGGCGAGTCGACCGCGCCGCAAATTAGAAAATAAAGAAGTCCCGGGAAAACAGGCGAAACGAAAGCTGGCCTTTATTTCCCGATTCCTTTTTCCTCCTTGTCCCCTTTGTCCGACAACGAACATTCATCTCGATCCGTGGAATAATAGCATAAAAGGCGAGGGGGAAACCGAGCTCCTTAACCGCTGGCTGTATGCGCGACAAACAGCCGTCTGTTCGAATAATCGCGATTTCTTCCTCGTCCGGGCGACGTTATTGCCATTCAACGACGTTTATCGCGCTCGACAAGACGCGCAACGTCGAGGAAGTCGACGAAACATCGACAATGACGAACGGTAATTCGATGCAGTACTGCTGTTACTCTTGTCGCACTTGCTTGCGTCGAAATTAACATGGCTGTTATGTATCGCACGAAATGTTAGTCGTCGAGGATCGACGTTGCTTTCGTCGACATCGTGTCATCTTCATTTATCTTCTGTTTCTTTGGCAGCGAGTGGCGATCAGTGAGTGGCGATTAGTGATGGGCAAAACCCTATGTTTCGAATAAATCTGAAGTTTTGCCGATACGTTTGTCTCGTTCCCTCTTTTGAACATTTTCCAGAGAAAGAAACGAGACAAACACATTGGCAAACTTCGGATTTATTCGAAACATAGGGTTTTACCCATCTCCCCGATAGTATTAGGGTGGCCGAAAAGTAACGTCATTTCTTTTAATTTCAAACAAATACGTTTTTAACTCCTTAACCTACATGTGAGGATCACAGTCTCGTGTTCGGGCCAAATGTAAACGTTACGGGCATGGGCCGTCGTAACGTGTCGACATCGTGTCATCTTCATTTATTTTCTGTTTCTTTAGCAGCGAGTGGCGATCAGTGATGGGCAAAACCCTATGTTTCGAATAAATCTGAAGTTTGCCGATACGTTTGTCTCGTTCGCTCTTTCGAACATTTTCCAGAGAAAGAAACGAGACAAACACATTGGCAAACTTCGGATTTATTCGAAACATAGGGTTTTACCCATCTCCCCGATAGTATTAGGGTGGCCGAAAAGTAACGTCATTTCTTTTAAATTCAAACAAATACGTTTTTAACTCCTTAACCTACATGTGAGGCTCACAGTCTCGGGCCAAATGTAAACGTTACGGGCATGGGCCGTCGTAACGTGTCGACATCGTGTCATCTTTATTTATTTTCTGTTTCTTTAGCAGCGAGTGGCGATCAGTGATGGGCAACACCCTATGTTTCGAATAAATCTGAAGTTTGCCGATACGTTTGTCTCGTTCCCTCTTTCGAACATTTTCCAGAGAAAGAAACGAGACAAACACATTGGCAAACTTCGGATTTATTCGAAACATAGGGTTTTACCCATCTCCCCGATAGTATTAGGGTGGTCGAAAAGTAACGTCATTTCTTTTAAATTCAAACAAATACGTTTTTAACTCCTTAACCTACATGTGAGGCTCACAGTCTCGGGCCAAATGTAAACGTTACGGGCATGGGCCGTCGCAACGTGTCGACATCGTGTCATCTTTAGCAGGGAACGCGATATTTATTACAAGGACTCGCGTTAGAGGCGTGGGCATTGAATCGGCGCGAGTCTCGCGGTGAAAGTGCGGCTTTTAAGCGCGGCGTTAGAGATACATATATCGTTTCGGAAAGCAGATACTTGTGCGAGAGTCCCGGCATCCAGAGGTCTGGGGACACTTTGAGCTTGATTTACAACGGCGGTTCAATGACGGCACGATCGCGGCACACTCGCGACGCATTCGAATGCGATTCGGTGCTCCTGAACGTGACTGGAACGGTTGAACGTCGGGCCTGCGTTGGGTCGCTCGAAAAGCGGAAAATTATGTTCAAAGCGAGCAGTGGTAAATGGCCACGGCATCGATCACCGAACGAGTTTGAGATTTTAGTGAAACGAAGCGTGCAGGTTTATGCGTGTAAATTTTATTCGTCGTCGCAAGATCTCTTAGTCCTTCCATCGAGAAAATAATGTTAAAGATACAAGAGTGGCGCGCGTTGTACGCCCGCAAGATTTACTCGTGTTGAACGAACGATTATTCGGTAGAGCACTTGTTCGCAATCCACGGAACGCAGTCTCTCACTGTTTCCTTGTTATTACGTATGCAGGTTCGCCAAAAGCGGCAATCCGAAAGCCTTCCTGTCGACGTTAGTCAAGTTATTGTTCGCGAGATTGACGTTCCTCAACGAGACGAGACGAGCGAACGCGCCCGAGTCCACGACACCGATCCTGTTGTTGGACAGATCGAGCTTCTTCAAACTGGTCAGCCCGTCGAACATTGCCGAATCGACGCTGGACAGTTTGTTATCCCTGAGATCCAGCTGCTCCAGTATACCCAAGTCCGCGAAAGCTCCCGGCTCGATGTCTGCGATCTCGTTGTGCTGCAGGTACAACAGCCTCAAGCCGATCAGTCCCTTGAAGTCGGTCCTGGCGACGCCGGACAGTTGGTTCTGTTCCAAAAACAGGCCGTCCAGTTTGTGCAGTCCTCGAAAGGTCCCAGGCCGAACGGATGTCAGCCGATTGTTCTCCAAGTGTAGACGCGTCAGCTCCGTCATCCTAGCAAAACTACCCGCCTCTATGCCGGTGATCTTGTTGTCGTTCAGCCAGAGAAAGAGCAACGACGAAGACAATCCGGAGAAGGAGCCAGCGTCGATCGATTCGACGTCGTTGTGGCCCAGGTACAACCACATCAGGTTCGTCAAGCCTGCGAAAGTGTCCCTTGGGATACCGTTGATCTTGTTAAAAATCAAAGACAACGAGCGCAACTGTTTGAGCTCCGCGAACAGGCTCGCCGATAACGGCACCACGTTGCCGTCCAGGTCCAGTCGCTCCAGCTTATCCAATCCGCGGAAAGACTCTCGCGTCACCACGGAGATTTTGTTCCCCTGCATGAAACTCAGACGCGTAGCAGTCAAGTTCTTGAACGCGTTCTCGCGAATCGCCAGCAGGTCCAAGTCGTCGATCTCGAGCCTGTCCTCCGACTCGTGCTGGATCACGTCCACCAGGACACCCTTGTTATGGCACACCGTGTAACCATTCGCGCGATTGCAGCTCGGCGCCTCCGTCGACGACGCGATCGCCGACAGCGCGAGGATAAACGTCAACGACAGAGGAACTTTCGACATTGCGATCTGATCGCGACTGAGACGCTTAGAAATATACCGCGGCCGTTTATATGGGCTATTTGTTGCACAGCGGTGCAGTCGAGAGATTAGATAGCGGCTATGACCTCCGACACAATTATCGGCTCGAGAGGAACTTGCGTCTCTCGCGAAATCGTGCTTTTCAGCTTACACGTTTCTTATTTCATTACTAAAGATCGGCGTCGTTCACACTTGACATGTTTGATCCCCGCGTCATCTATGTATACAGTCATCTATGTAGTCGGTCCCATAAATATTCGTACTCTCCGTGTTTATTGGAGGAATTTGTCTAAATTAAATGATAGGTTTCCAAATGAAAGAAAATTTTTTTTTTTTATACAAGGTGTTGTCCAAAAATGTTGGAGGTCCTTGGAAGGGGTGATTCGGAGGGTGATTCGAAACAACTTTCTTCTTAGCGAAAACGTTGTCCGAGGCTTCGTTGAGGAGATATTAACAGAAAATCTCGACCAATAATTTTTGATAAGGAAAAAGTTGTTTCAAATCACCCCACGAACCACCCCATCCGAAGAACCTCCAACATTTTTCGGACACTCTGTATATATACAAGTGAAACATTTATTTGAAAACATTGAACCTATTATTTAATTCAGACAACTTCTTTATCAAACATAGTGGGTACGAATATATTAACGAGACCGATCGTAGGCGGCAGGGAGTTAAATAAATTAATTTCCGAAAGTTGAGCGTCGAAGCGTTGAGGGACACCTGCCACTAATTAGGCCCGGTAAATCGAGATTCGATTGTATCGTCGAAAAGTGACTTACTTCGACTCGAACCACCCAAAAAGGAATGCATCGTCGTAAAATCGAAAACGCGACCCTGAACTTGCAACGATCTTCCCTCCTTTGGGGGTGTGTTTTTTCTCCACGGCGACGACCTATTTCTCCCGATAGTTGTCGAGGTTGCCTTGCGCTGTTCCAGGGTAATTAAGTGATCCGAAACAAGGCAAATTATTGGACCGCGCGGAGAGTGGGTCCTTACTGCTCGGACCGTTCGATAAAAGGAAGAAAGGCGGCTGGAATAAATCGGTTCCAGGCCGAGACGGAGAGATTGGCGAAACGGGAAGAAGAAAAGCCTGGCGGGGCGAGGCGGGAGAAAAATAGGGAAATGGAGTGGCAGGAAGGGACGCGAGGCGGAGGAAGTACGTTCTCCGGTGGATGGAAACGAGGGTCGATACTTCCGAGGGAGAAATATCGCCGATAAATTTCCGGTTGTCGTCGATACGTAGATACTCGATCGTGATATTTTCTTGCCGTGACGGTTTCTAATAAAGCACGGGGACGCGAGCATGACTTTCCTGTTTTTAAAGGCGACCATCGATTTTACCCCGTGCACCTCCGATCGCGGAGATATCAAGGGGTTACCTATTCGATTTCTGACAAAACTAACGGAGATAGAGAAAAATGTTACGTACACAAAAAAGGATTCGGTTGTCAACGAGCAGCAACACGAGCTAAATGTAAGTGGTACCGAGACATAGTTGTCCGCACGATTGATATTCGAGGTCTGGCCCAGTCCGTGCGGCGCGGCAATTACATTTCAAATTCGAGACTTTGTCGTCCGTGACATCTTTTTGAGGCGCGATGTCGCGTCGCCGATCCGTTCAACGATGCCAGGTACGTCGTGAACGATTTTCAAGGCTGCGGCGTCCCTACCACCGAGAAACTTTCTAAGGTATCGGTGAAAACCCAAGAAGAGCGATTCTCCTCTTGCCGCGGCGAGGTCATCGAACGACGCCGCGCGTTCCGTTCGCTCGTTTCGCCCGATGCAGATGCTCTCCGCGTCGCGACGAAAAGATCTGGATCGCAGTGACTCGGTCTGCCGGACTGATTCACGCGGATATCATTAAGATGAAAATTTGGGACTCGAGAAACCCACGACCACTTGCTCGATTAGAATACAGGCCTGTAATGGTCGACAGAAAGTAAAACGAGAAAGAAGAGTCCTTTTTAATCAAAGAATACTCGAGCAAATGGTAAGCAAGATTCGAGTGCTGCGTGACGATGCATCCTCGTCTTTATCGCGTTTCAATTATATCTATTGGAAAAAATACCAAACGAGGACCAATTATCCGTACCATAATTGCGAGCTACTCGTGAAACAAGATTTCGTAACCAAAGATTCCTCATAATTCTCTTCGGATTCTTACCATATTCCGATGGAACTAATAATTAATAGATAATCACGATGCAATTTTCCAGAAACTTCCTTCCTTAGCTGTTAGATCCGTAAAAAAAAAAAAAAAAAAAAAAAAAAAACACGAAACGAGTTAGAAACGAGCGTAACTTCGTTTAAATTCATTCGGCGGTCGGCGAGACGCGTGAATAACGAGATCGCGCGACCTCGAGTACGCTTCGTGTTCGATTCGCGTATTTTCGAGTGCGAAGGGCACGCGATAAACGTGCGCGAACGCGAATCGGCCTTGCGAGTATCGTTTAGAACGCGAGGCCGTGCAGCCTGTTTGTTATCTACCTGCAGAAGCGACAGATGTTCGAGCGCGCGACAAAGAGTTTATTTTGTTCCTTCGTGGCGAGCTCGCGGATCATCCTTAATGGTTTCGCGTCATCGAATATCGATATTAACGCTGTTTGTGCAATCGAACTTGAGCTATTATTTATCGCGATCGAGTCTATCCGAAGTCTAAAAAGTGTACAAATGCGGGTGACATAGGAAGCCTTTAATTCAGCCAGCATCGGTATCTCTTATCGTCGGTATAAATTATCCACGAAACAATCGTAGGAAGCGACCTTGTCGTCTTGAAAGAGACCTCGGCAATACCTACAAAACCTTGCCAAAGTAATTTCCGACACCTGCGTATAATCGTTCAGGTGTTCCATAGTCTCGACACCTTCGACTCTGACGCACTCGGAGACGGATGATACCGATACACAACGATCGTGGACCATCCATTCGACAAGACTTCTGCTTCGAACAAGCATTCTGCTTACGTTTATTCATATTTCAGAGGACAGCTTTTCTAGAGACTTTAGCTGATCGCGAGACCTTTCAGAATCGATTTTTTTTTTTTCTAGAATATTCGCTAGACCGGAATTCCCATTTCGAGTCGTTTCTTCGTTTCCGTCAAAAAATTCCGCGGTTACGCGCAAGGGCAGACTCGTTGCGAGAAATCCTCGGGCGAAGAAGTGAAAGCTCGGTTGCTCGAGGCGCGAGAAGAAGAGGAGGCATTTCTCGAGGAGGAACGTTCGACGTCTAGCGAGCCGATCGTGGAATTACTTCCGTGTGGCCGATTGCGAAATCCTCGCAATCGCAACACCGCCGAGATTGTTTCAACGATGACGGAATCGCGTAGATTTATGAGCCTTACTTTTGCAACAAACTATTCCAATCGTTCGCCGCGTACCGAATGGCTTTGGATTCATTTTATTCGTATAATCTTGACCATGGCAGCAATTGAACGGTACTGCGTCGAAATAAGCAACTCTGTCGGGACCGGTGAGTTGCTTGTTTCGAGGGAGGCATGCTATTCGGCTTGACTTTGCTCTCGAGCGTGGCAAAAGGGAAACCCGTAGATAAAACAAGGGGTTCAACAAAACGATCGCTCGGGTGTTGTTCTTTGGAGAGGGACTAGTAAAATCGAATTCTTTTTTAACCGACTTCGAAAAGGAGGCTGTTACTCAATTCGACATGTATATATTTTTTTTTCGGACCTCTCACTCGACGGCTTCCAATAAAAAGTTGCTTATTTCGAGACAATACCGTATCGCTTAGGCGCGATATGTTCGACCTACGAGGTCGGTATAAAATCGAACCGTCACGCGAATGTCAGACTCGATGATCGCCGCGCCGTATACGTCCATCGAGGAGTAATTGTTGCGCGTGTGCAATTTGTTCCAACGAGCCTCGTCCTATTTTAGCTATCGAGCGACTCGCTTTTTATTAACGTTAACTATCCTAGCGGTGTTCCATTAAATGCGGAAACTTCACCGAGAGATTCCGTCGCTCCGCGACCACGATAATTAGAGAACATTGCTGGTAAATTAATACCTCGCGCGCGTACCGATTCGCGCATCAAGAACTTCGCTAAGAATACCGTTGCAGCCGTGTTAGAAATTCAGCATTCCGTTTTATCCGTTGCGTTGCGTTACATCGACTCCGTTACACCGACCGTGCTCTTCCTTTGAACTGTTCAACGCGCAAAACATCTCACGCCCGCGTTCCCTAGCTCGAAGGTTCGGGAAATCGCGAACGACTTGAAAGCCAGGGAAAACTTCCCTTGGAACGAAAACGTTTAGTCGAAGGGACTCGATTTTTATTCCTTCGGACGAAACGAAACAGACGTGTAAAACAAATTGGCGATCCTCGAGCACGTTTTACTACTGCGTCTTTGTGACAACGTTCGAGAGGAATTTTTTTTTCACGAGGAGGATGAACGATAAAGGAGTTTTTCTATAAAATAAAAATAAAAAAAAATAAAAAGAAAGCTGTCCCCTGGATCTTCGCTGCGAGAGTTTCTCTATAAAAACGATGGAACCATAAAGAATCATTTCTGCGAAGAAAGTTTCCGGATAAAAGAAGCGGAGGATCGTTTTTGTCGGAGCGTCCGCTTGCAAGGAAGTAGCCGACCCGTGCGAAATTGATCCTCTCTGTTTTATTTTTGTACGAAACACGGGTTTACGCAGGCTTGGGCGAAAACCGCAGGATCTTAACATTCTTAACCCTTCTTCGATCGAATGCAAAATCGTAACCAACACCTGTTACGCGGTTTCGTAACACCGAGAACAAACGTCGGAAGATCACCGACGTTTTCGATTGCAATTTTCCTCGAAATTGGCCGGGGCAGGGTACTTTCCGAAAAATCATTCGCGCAGAACGAAAATAGCCCATGGTCGAACCTTGTTCGTTCTGCTACGAGCATTTTTTTTTTTTTCAAACTAATTCAGAGCGATCGACCCGAAATGGGGAAAGTTGATCGGGCTGCGGAATTAATAAAACGCTCGCGTAGCAACCTGTACTATCGTCCGCGATCCAAATTACGGCCAGGTGTAGCTATACCTCGAGTCTGTTCGAATATATCGCGAAACGAATTAATTTCATCGATGCAAGCTTTATTTTTGGGACGCGGAAAGACGAAATCGAAACTAATTGCTCGAGAGTAGCATTATTGCGTCGATTCCCAGAGTGAAACTGGTGAATATTTCTATGAAGTTAAAACCACATCTCGAAACTATGGAAAAGTAGATAATTTAACATTCGTCGTAGTATTCGATATTTTATCTTCGACCAGATATACGAATCCTATTCGGATCTATTTTCTTTATCGTCTCACCTGTAGAATTAATGTATTTAATTCCTTAATGAGAAGGATTTTCAAAGCATTTCTATTTCTAAGCATTTCTATTTCTAAGCATTTCGAGCGTTTTGCTATAATTAATATATGCTTCGTCGGTGTATTTTTCTATTTGAACGACCGAGTGACCGCAGGG
Source organism: Hylaeus volcanicus (assembly GCF_026283585.1). Taxonomy (NCBI): domain Eukaryota; kingdom Metazoa; phylum Arthropoda; class Insecta; order Hymenoptera; family Colletidae; genus Hylaeus; species Hylaeus volcanicus. The sequence continues at coordinate 1,842,617 of NC_071977.1, read as the reverse complement.
TCGATATAGGTGACGAATAACTCGTCGCTCGCGATCGAGTCGAAGCACATTCTAAATTTTAGAATCGCCCTGTACGCGATCGTCGAAAAAGCGTGATCCGTCAGGTCGTATCTGACCTGTCGATCTACGGTTTTAGGACGTTTACACGGACGATTTGCTATCTGAAATCTACACTCGCCACGCGTTCGATTTGTCGATTCTAAAACGCATCGAGCCGCGTGAAATCGCGGCGAGTTGAAAGCCGTATCGTACGATGCAATTGCGATCTTGACATTAGGCGTGGCAGGAACGTTGCGATTCTCCTCTCCCGGAGGAGCACGATCGCGCGGCGGTAAAGGTCTCTTCGTTTCGCCGTGTTTTCAAGTCGTGGAAATTACTGGGTCGCGCGATCGGTTCGTTGGGACTTTAATGGCGCTTTTGCGATGCAGGATCGCGCTTAATTGGCTGCTCAAGGCCACTTTCCCCATTCTGGATGCGAAATTGTGGCGAGACGATGGGAATACTTCAAATGGGAAGGAGTGGGGAATTCTTAACCAAGCGAAAAATACTAGCCAGGAATAAGACGTTGGAGAGTATTCGCGAACGATAAATAGGATTTTACCTAGCTTTGTTGCTAATGGTCGACGATTACGGTAAACTAACGTTACGGCAAGTACTTGTTACGTTGTCGTTCAGGTGTAACGCGGAGAAGAACGAAAGTGACTTCTCAATCGCTCGCAATTACCTCGCCTGACATTAGGCGTCGAAGGAAGAAAATACTCGGCTATTCTTATGAAACGGATACCGCTCGATCGTGCACCGACTGTTCTGTGCTAACCTTTTGCATTTTGCGCAAGCGATATTTCAATATGAATACAATTGCGCGCGTCGAGCGGATGCTTTCCCCTCGGTTCGACCGAAAAAGGCGAAACACGCCGAGAGACGGCCGCGGTTCGTTCGCTTTTTCATTAATTTATTCATTTATTTCGATAACGAACGAGTCGAGACCCGATTCCATTACGCGGCACTCGCTCGAATTTAGTCAGATCTTTGTTCCTGTCAATTTTCAAAATGTTAACGCGAAACGGTCCGTTGATATCGAATAACGCGGTCGACTTTACTGAAACTCGCACTCGATAAAACGAATCGAAACGATCGAATGTAAAATGATCGACGCGAGACATCTGACCAATGGATGTTTATGTCCAAGGACACGCGATTTTCCACCGTGTACGTAATTAAATTATAGTATGTTGTAATTAATACACCAGAGGAAATCAGATTTCAAGCAACAACGCTGTTAGTGGCGACATACGTTTGACCTTTCACGACTCTTTTATCCGGACGCTTATCACGGCGCGCTATCGCGTTGCAGCCAATAATCAATGCTGCCAAATCAGATGCATTTTAATCGTTTCATTGTGCGGTAGCAGCTGCCGATAAGAGTAACGTTGCGACGATTTGGCCGCGATTCTGGTTGCAACTTCGCGGGAACGACATCATCGGCTTTCTCTGTATCAAAATTCAGGCGGCTCGGTAGACCGAAGACTCGTAAAAATGAAGTAAGCAAGTTTCGGCATAGAAACTCGCGATACATTCGAGAGAACGAGGACAGCAGGACAAGTTATCGTTATTGTTTCTCCTCCCGTTCCCACTTCCGAGCCGGAAGTCACCGATCGATCTCAGGAATAGAATTCTTCTCTCCGGAGAGATTATACGCTATACTTTTTTCCTTTTTATTTAAAAAAGAAGCCTGTTTACCTATTATTTACCTATTAAAGAACTGCGTGTAAGCTCGTAACGTACAACGTAAGAATTCTTCTCTCTTCTTTGTCCGCTCGAGCATACGTTACGAGTTTACACGCAGTTCTTTAATAGGTAAATGATAGGTAAACAGGCTCGTTTTTTAAATAAAAAGGAAAAAAGTATAGCGTATAATTTTCAGACGTACAGTGTTCGATCGCCGATAAGTTTCAAATATTCTGGAACGAACGAGTGTACAAACGGACCGCGATAAGGTACGAAAATAATCGTGGTCGTTACTTGTACGTATAAACATTTCATAATCGCGCTACAATCGCCGCGCGTTACGTCCACGTGAAAAAAATACAAAATCACGCTCGAAAGAGGCACGAAGGCACAGGAAACGTTACATGAAAGCCAGGATGCGGTTTGCCGATGAACGGATCAACGATGCGAAAAATGATCTCGAGACGCGCACAGGAAACGGAGCTCGAGTGTCGCGGTTTACAACGCGTCGATTCTTATTCGTTTTGTTCGTTTATTTGTACGTTCGAAACCTACCGGAATTGGCGTGGCCATGTCCAGCGGTGCTGTTGGTCGCGGAATGAACGGCGTTCGTCGCCGCGTTCGCGACGTGCTTCAATGCACTTATCACCATCATATCTTCTATCACAGTAGGATCACCGTTATCACAGGATCGTAGCTGGCCACCCAGGCACTCGCGACTCGGCGTAACGCGGCTCAAACTCCGAATTGTCCGAACGTCGACATGGCGAATACCCTCTGTATCATCTTAAACGATAGTTTCGACTCGCGAACCCGCGCGAAAACCAACGAACGAAAGAGAAACTCGAGTCGGATTCCGGACTGTCCGACGATCGACTATTTACGCTTCCAAAGGTGCACATCAACGCTCGAAATCCTACTCGATGCAAGGAATACCGCAAAGCGTCGTAGGAGCGTTGCTCTACATTTCTGAACGATCCCCGGAAACTTGTAATCCAGCACGTCGACAGCCTTCGCCGAAAACACGGACTCGTCGAGCGTGAAAATGTCGATCGGCTCGTAAAAAGCGTCTCGAGAAAGAAGGAACGGAACGCACACCGATCGTGGCTGTCGTCTAGGCGCGACTAAGTAGTTCCAGCACGCGTAGAGATCGCGAAAGGCAGTCGCCAGTCAGCCAGTCAGCCAGGTTTGCCCCTCTTCTTCTTCCTCGGCCTTCTTCGGAGTTTCACCTTCACGGAAGTCTTGGCTCTCGCGAGCGAGACTCGCGTGTAGGTGTCGAACACCGCCGGATCCACTCTATTTCTTCACCAGAGGGGGATGACCTGGAAGCGTTACGCCTATGGCTTCGCGATAATCGAATAGTTAGGCCTCGCCGACTCGCCCGCGCCGTTTCGACTAGGGATGGCGTGAAAAATCACCGACGATGATTATTCGCGGTGATCACACAATCACGATCGCGCTCGCGATTAAATTTCGATCACGATCGCGATCCGGAAGATGGCGTTTCAAAAGCGGTTCGTGTTAATTGTTATCGTTAGGGTCTCGCTGTCTTCCCTTAGCGGAAATTCAAGAAGCTACGAATGAGTCAAATTTAAATTTTAGTAAAATTATATCAACATTGCCTTTAGAGTCAAAACAAGAACACGAAACGTAGGGTACGGGATTGCGTCGCGTAGGTAAAGCGATCGACTGTGGATCCGAGGATCGTGGCTTCGAATCCCCGTGCCTTATTTTTCGTTTAGACTCCTACATATGGGGGCTCGTCCGGGATGGGGGGTTACAGCGGCAGAGGACCGGCCAGTGACGATGAGTCACGATGAACAACAATGCCACGCGAAGGACGGTGGAGCGGGCAACAATGAGGCGTCGAGAGAGAACAACGTTCCAGAAAGAGAGAGGGGAGTACACTCGCGAAAGAGGGTGCGGCGCGCACTGTTGTGACGCGAAACCCGAGAGAGAAAGAGAGAGGGGAGTACACTCGCGAAAGAGGGTGCGGCGCGCACTGTTGTTGAGACGCGAAACC
>NC_071977.1:1809955-1838856 GCF_026283585.1 Hylaeus volcanicus | reverse complement strand
GAACAACGTTCCAGAAAGAGAGAGGGGAGTACACTCGCGAAAGAGGGCGCGGCGCGCACTGTTGTTAAGACGCGAAACCCGAGAAAACGGACATTCGAGGGCGAATGAATGTCAATTCAGGATAGCCGAGTGTTAATATTGATATCGCCATGTAACCACCCGTGTTCCCCGAAATTTTCGATGTATGCGTCGAAACAGGAACTCTGTAGTTTAATTAGGACTCGGAAACCTTAGAGTGCCCTCCAGTCTTCTCAATAGCAATTAACGTGTCGCTAACTCACGAGTACTTGGAGCGGACTCGATGCACGAAACCTAATCATTGTTTGGTATTTATCGTGACGCAAAGTAACGACTGAACTCTTGAATTCTCGCGCATTTGGAAAAATGTATTTCTCGTTCGAATTATTTTTAATTTCGATGTTCTCTGGCAGTCGAATCGCGATTCGACTGAATTCGGTATGTTTGCACTCGGATCCGTGATATATCGAGCTATTTCTAGACCTAGCTGAACGTTAAAATTTCTATACTCGTCGTTCTTTATTTTGTTAAATAGAAAAACTTGGCGGATTCTGTGGGAGCCTTAACGGGGCCTTAATTGGTTTCAACGTAATTAGACGAGCGAAGAGCCTGGAAAAGATACCCGCGAAAACGATGTTTCCTTTTTAAGAGGGAACGTTGAAAAGCTCGACGAATATCACGAACTACGGAATTTCGCGTTAATTAGGCATTACCTATAAGGGAAGCGACGCGATTTTATTCGATTTTCGTAATCGACGTTTCCTCTGATTGCTGAAACCATTTTTCTTTTTTTTTTCTTTTTTTAATTACAGTAAACGCACCTTTCGTAACAATTCATGTCTGTAATTTAACAGGCGGATTCGAGCTATTCGAAGGACTTGAGTTTTTCGAAAAATCGAGCGTCGATCGCATTCGGATTGAAGTATTAAAGCGCGATCGATCCGAGCGTAGCTGTCGTCGACCCATAATAAGGTACCAGGTTTCTGGCTGCGCGTCGGTCAAACGGTACGTCGAGTCAAGTTTCCCGCAAGCGTTGCCTCTAAAGGTGAGTTTACACTTTGCCAGTCGGAGCCAATCAGCCTCATCAGGGATTTGGGACGTCGGCACGGCATCGCTGGCCGCTGTTACGAACTCGTGTAACAATCACTTTGACGTAGTCGCCGCGAGGGTACACAAATTTACGAAAATTGCGCGCCAGCTTCGTTACCACGACCACGCGTAACCCAGTTCTTTTCGTTTGCTTTCGAAGAATCTAACAGAACGAACATCGATCGCGAGATGAAATTAGTTGAAATCGTTCTCGGAGTTCCGTACGTAGAACGTAGCGTAAAGCTTTAACCTGCGGCGCCAAATTGGTCCGAAACTTGAATTTCAATTAATAATAATAATTAAAATAATTTCATCGTCGAAGAACGATCGGTACCTCTGAAGTTATGAAGTGGCGGAAATATTTATCGTGTCTCTCGAATATTTAACGTGCCACCGTTCGTATCTCGGTTAATATTGATATTGGGAAAATATTATTGCGCGATTGTCAAGTATAAGTATATACATAGGTCGATATCTAGGTCAGCGCAAATGAATATTGATCGTGTATCAATCGTACAGCTAGAGGAACCGTAGACATCAAATGGATGCGTAGGCAATGCAATAAAATAGTAATGCAATAAATATCACCAATGTCGTATCTCCGCTCGACGTGGAAATCGACGAAACAGTTTACGTTTTAAACAGAAATTTATATCGCGTTTCGAGCATTTTATTTTAAGAATACCTTCGCGTTTCGGTTAATGTGTGTGTGTGTGTGTTTTTTTTGCAGCGTTTCCTCTCGTCGCGGAAAGGTCGGTCAACGTGCCGTTTCATTTTGTCTTATATTTTTCACTGGCATTTCCGCAGTTGGTCCTCTTTTCTTCCCCTCTTCAACTTTTCTCTCCATAGAAAGTAAATTAGGTCGTTCTCTCCTTTTTCACTATTTCCTTTTTTCTCTTAACGCAGGCAGCCGGTAATTTCTGTTTTGAATTCTAAAAGACAGTATCGATCCTCGTCGCTCGCGACAAATAATATCTCCTCTGCGAGAAATTATTACATCGAACGAAATGAAACGGTCCGCGTGATTCGTTCTAAAATCTTCGAACATTTAACGTCGACGGTCTCTTGAATTTTTCCGGCTCGCCCCTTTGTCGCGAGCGACTGTTTAATTCGTCGATTAAATTCCGCGACTCGATGGCTGTCAAGGTAACGTTACTTCCTGGCGTCCCGACCAGTCGATCTCGCTGTTTCGCAGAAGAAAAACCGAACGCGTGAATGTCGTCGACGAGTACTTGGCGATAATCCGTTGCTCGATCTCGTCGCTGCTTCGATAACGTCACTCGATATTCTCCGTCGAAATTTAAGAGTCTGGAGCAACGCGTCCGCAGGATCTTATACCGCCGCGCGGTTAGCGAACGGTGCAACGAATCAGGTTTCCACGTGCAAGAGCAACACCGTGTTCTCGCGGGCGAACAAATCGACGAACAAGAGAAAAAGTTGCACGGCCAACGTCCATTGTTCCGACGTGTTTGTTTCACCCGTCGCAATTCAAATCGAGCAGAAATTTTCTGCGTAAATCGTAGGCGACGACTGGAGCTCTAACCGAAACAACGTCGAAAGAAGAGCCGATTCGTGCACGTAACCGCTTCTCGATAACTTCTCGTCGACTCTCTTTTCAGCGCAGCGAGTCCCAGGCCAAGATTCGTGCCGTCCAAGCAATTTTTATTAAACGACAGGGGGCGGTGTGGGTGGAAGAGTACATTGTTTGTCACGAAGCGTGCCACTTAGCCACCTATCGAGGTAAAGTAGCGTTAACCCTGGCTACGTCCCTCGTACCATAATCGCTGACTACCACCGGCTGAAAAGAGAACAGATATTCTATAGCAACGTTTCCGCTCCTAACAAAATCGCGAAACGTTTCGAACACTTACTTCGTTTCGAATGCTACAGAAGTCTCTGGGACGATAGAAGCGAGCGGTTGTCGTTCCCGAAGCTTCTCTCGTCGATCAACGAGCTTCTTTCGTTGACCGTCCCGTAGCCGTGGGAAAACGAAATTCGTCCAGCGACCGAAGTTGCGGTTAATTGGACGTTGATGAGGGTGGCAGAGATAGGTGATGATCGTCCCAAAGTGCCGAGTTCGCGAACACTCAGGCTCGCGAAGACGTCGCCGGCCATTTTCCCAAACCGGGGTGGACTTTCCAACGTGATTCCATGTAACCTTTTCGTTCGCTCGTTAACCCTCCGAGGACGTATACATCTATTCTCGAATATCAGATTCCGAGAAATTCGGAACCTTATAGAGAACGACGAAACGAAACCTTTTTTTTTTTGGAATTTATTCATCGGACATTTAGTCTGAAAAATACAAATTAAAAATTTGGAAGTCCTTTCTTCCGAAATTCGATTACATCTGCAAACGACGACCAATCAATGTTGGCTAGATAACTTTGTCGCGCGCGGTTGAAGGGTCAAGTATTTCCTTCGCCTCGAAACTAAATCGGAACGTGCCCCGATCAGTAATTCCGGAGAAATTGCCATTCGCGTGGCGAATCTTTGCCTTTGAGCCGAAAATAGGATCGCGAACCGAGGGGGCCTCGGCTTCTTTGTTTTCCCTGCGGAGAGGCTTTTATCTCTCGTTCTCGCTTATCGACACAATTCCTGAATATTTCCTTTGGAAATGGTCCGGTCTCGCGCGGCCCGGATGTACACGTTGCGTCGCGAGTTTCCATAAAATTCATGAGAGCGACGCGACCACTTTGATCCTGGATTATACTTTCGAACAGAACGGACGTCGTATTCCTTATGGTCCTTGTTGCGTACGGAGATGGCGACAGCGACCGGGATCGAGTTCTGATCGCTCGCTGCCTGTGTTCCTTTACTTTAATTCGATTTCATTCGCTCTTAAAGCTGTATGGCTACCTAAGAAAATTCGAAACGCGCGTATCTTTGCGAACGTTCGTCTGTTTCAAGAGGCATAGTTCGAGGAAGCTCGAGTAACTTTTGGATTAGAGAAAATTACGATAAGCTCAGTCGACGTTCCGGAAGGAATTTTTTAACGAAACAACTTCCAAAAATGTCAGCGAGACAATTTATTTTTGAAACCGAACCTTGGATATATGAACTGTCCATGTAAAAAAGTTTCCTCTTGTCGTTCCCTACGAGGAGGACATTTCGAATTTCGCGTTACATCTCCACATAATTGGATCGTAATTTTGATCCCGTGGAAGCGGAGGTTCGCCCAACTCGTGTTGAACTCGTTTCGGTGACACGCAGTGCCCGAACTAATTTGACCGTGTAATCTGCTCGTCCTCCTACGTGTCCGCGTCCGTGTCTACTACGTATCTCTTCCGCCTGCTTCCCACGGAAAAGCGTTTCCACGAGACGGACAAAAGGACATTGATTTTGGATCAGGGGATTCGTCCCCGTAAGCTTTTCCAGATTTCGCAGGACACGGCAGAAAAAAGCAACAAAAGAATCCCTTTCTCTCTCTCTCTCTCTCTATGTATTTCTCTCTGTAACTCTCTCCGTTCGTCAGTCAATCGGCTCTTTGTTCGCGCCGCTCTTTGCATTCTAGCTCGCACAGAATGGAGCACGGTATCGTGCTTTTTACCCCGTGCACTTCGTATTTTTTCGGTCGAACCGTCGCTTCCCTCTACGCCAGCCTCCCTTGGCGTTCTTGTTCGAAAGAACTGAGACGCGAAGCCCGGCTGTAATCGACTGAAAAATACATCCCCGTGTCCGCGTCGATGCACGCCAGTTTTTCATGCGACGAACCTGCACGGCGATTCGTCGGGAGACCGGATAAGTGCGAGACAGTGTCATTACGATCCTAACCGATTGATACGCTTCTGCAGATTGCTTTTTTTCCACGGACCTCTTTCTCTGTCACTCACTCTCTCTCTCTCTCTCCTTCTCTACGTTCGACTCAAACGTAAACACCAGGTTTTGTTGTTCGACTACGTTCGAGTCAAATGTAAACACAGAATCGAAACCTCGACGATAAAGGCAATGTTTGGATCCCGATTCTTTTGCGTTTATCCAGTGTTTACGGTACCCGGTTCGAAACTGAGTGTTTTTATAATCTCTAAGATTTGACACAGGGTTCTTATCGATAATATTATAACGACTAATATTAGAACGAGGTCAAATTTGTTCAGTAATAGGGAAGCTACACTGTCCCTCGTGTATGATATATCTTGCACCGACAAAATCGAGATTCCTCATCGAAACGAGGAAGGGGTCGCTGCTCGGCGGCCTTGAACGGCCAATTAATTACTCCCCGACCGTAATTGGGAACATACGTAGAGGAATAGGAAGCGACGGACTGTTGTCTTGCGGTTAGAGTCGGCGGTGCGGCCCACGTCGGGATTAGGAAGATAGAATCTATCGGTTTAATCGATCGGAGGGTGGCTTATTGTTAGTTGGCCACAGCACGTCCGATCCGATCGACGCTCGGTGTATCGCACGATCGCTCGGGTTTTTCTCTCTAAATTATTAATTCGAACTTGGCCGCGATATGGACGCTGATTAAACTCCAAACTAATTAAGATCCCGTTGCACAAACGAATTATTCCGCTCGGATGGGTCTATCGCGTTCGGCCAAACTGCATCGAATAATGATAATCGACGATCGTCGAGTAGTTTTTTTTTTATCGCGTTTAACACACCCAAACTCACTTGGAACTAATCGGCCAGGCGAGTTTTCTCGATGCCTTCGTAATTTCATTCGGCCCGTATGCCCTCGCTTCCATATCGCGTTACGACGTGGCTCGATTCGAACTTGGCCGTCGCGTTTCTCCTAGAAAATCGAACGCGGAGAAATCGAACGCCTGGCGGTATTTTCGGGCCGATGATAAGTCGTTCGATGTCTCTCGTGTTTTCCTCTTCGCACACTTGGCGGCATCGAGGGAGCAAAATCGAGATCCGCGAAATCACGGTCGAATACGGAAACAAATATTCCTCTATTCGTATTCCCGTCGCGTGAACGGCTCGAGTTACAGTTCTTCGGAAGCGCCACGCACTCGTGTACGTAGCAAGCCGATGAAAAGAAATCGAAAAACGAAGCGTTCCGCGTCGATATATATATATATATCGAGGCGGCAATTCTCCTCGTCGTTCGTGCTTGGAAAGCTCGAGAAGATCATTGAATTTTGAAGCGCGGGCCACTTGGACGGCGGCGCCGATGGGATTCGATTTCGAGAGAGGAAACGACGATGAAACGAGGGAAGCACGAGAGACCTATCGCGATGGCACGTTCGCGCTGTTCCTCGAAAGACTCTTTTTGCCCGCGAAACCCTTTCAGTTTGATTAAGCACCCGGTGCTTATCGTCGCGACTGTGGCCTGTAGCTTCTGGCCTCGGGGCGATAAGGAATTTACGACAAACGAATCGAACGATAAAGGAAGGGAATTGTTAATATTACGCGGGGCTAAGTGGAATGAAACGATAAAATTTCATGGATTACTCTCTCAGACATGTTCGAGATAGGACGAAGACGAAATTTTTGAGAAATTTTTGATTTTTGCGTTATGATTGTTATTCGCGCTACTCGTGAGAAATGAATTGTGTTCCAAAAATGTTGGAGTTCCTTGAAAGGGGCGATTCGGGGGGTGATTTGAAACAACTTTTTCCTTAGCGAAAATGTTGTCCGAGGGTTCGTTAAGGAGATATTAAAACAGAAAACCTCCACCAATCAGAACGCGGCCTAGCACGTAGCCTACGCCTACCGCGGGCGTTCCACCGACATACTCACGCTCTGATTGGTCAGGGTTTTCTGTTTAATATCTCCTTAACGTACCGAAGACGGATGCCGTTTTCCGGCTGAAATTACTCGAGAATATTCTCGCCAGGTAGCGCTTCGATTAAATTAGAAATAGTAATTCTCTGGGTACCTAGAGGAAAATAACGATCAGTTTTCAAAGAAACGAATAAATATGATACGCGTGCCTCGATTGGAGGTAAATGTTTTTAGGCGTCACCAAAGCTGACGAAACTTGAAATAACATGAGGTTGGCAATTCGAAAGACACGTATTTTTTTAAGAGTATTTTTTTCATTAGAAACACAAATACAGGGTGTCCCAAAAATGTTGTAACACCTTGAAAGGGATGGTTCGGGGGGTGATTTGAAACAACTTTTTCCTTAGCGAAAATGCTGTCCGAGGCTTCGTTGAGGAGATATTAACGGAAAACACTGACCAATCAGAGCGCGAGTATGCCGGTGGAGCGACCGCGGTAGCGTATGAGCGCAGCCGCCTAGCGCGTAGCCTACGCTCCACCGGCATATGAGCGCTCTGATTGGTCGTGGTTTTCCGTTAATATCTCCTCAACGAAGCCTCGGACAACATTTTCGCTAAGGAAAAAGTTGTTTCAAATCACCTCCCGAATCACTCCTTTCAAGGACTTCCAACATTTTTGGAACACCCATACACGCCCTTTGGGTATACTTGCCCTCGGGGGCTGTAGCTATGGTCGATCGTAGCTATGGTCGATTGTAGCTACAGTACGGGCTTGGCGATCCCGCGGTACCCTAGCTATAGAGACGTATAAAGAAGTTCGACGCAAGAAGTTGCGAAATAACGTAAAGCATGATCGTAGTAGAAATAGGTGGAAATGAAACGCCAGTAAGTGAAGTCAGCAAATGAATTCGCTGGAGAAAATGTTCAAGTACCTTGCTTCCTTTATTTTTCCACGTAAGGTATTTGCCCACTTTTACTTTGTATCTCATAATTTTATTCGGGCCGAGATAGCACGTCGAACGCAGAGGAATGTACGAAACGTTCGCTGGAAACGACCGCCTCGAAAAACCAATAACGCATTCGCGCCCACGCCAAAATTCTTCTCGGGCTTTTATCGCGGACTCGGAAACGCTGGAAAGTGCGAAGAATCAATAAGCGATACGAGAAGCGCTTTAAAGTACAGCGCGAACTTGGACGTGTTTCGATAAGTTGCAAGGGCCGAAGTGAAGTGATCTGCGAGTTTCGAGCCCGAGATTTGCCTTATCGTTTGTTTCGAAGTACTGAATTTCTCGACGGCGGAGGGTTCCGTGGGATGCTTCCTTGAATTACGACGATCGTCGCTTCGACGTCGAGATAGAAGAAATCCTCGTCGAGATTTTTGTACTTCGGCGAAGCTGAAAGGTGGAGGCGGTTTCCAATCGGAAAAGTCTCTCGCGCCTAAAGGTTCGTTATTTCCGAGAAGCGACCGTGCAAGTTCTCTCGGTGCTCGGTTACACCTGTACCGCGTTCGATCCGACGCCTCTTCTCCTCTCGTTCCACTCGACGAAACGCGGAATTCGTTTTCATCGGGATCGGTCGAAACACCCTCCGAGAGAGGCGGGTCCCGCGAGAATAAGCGAAATCCTGGTTCGTTGTTCGCGAATTAGAGAGGACGCGGTGACCCTGAAGAACGGTTTTGGAGCGCATCGTTATCAGGATCCGTGCAGGAACGTAAGCTGGCGCAGGCGCGTGTCTCGTCGTCATCGACGCACCCTCCTCCCTTAGCGGCACACAAATAGCTCATTATGATCCAGAGCGTGGCACTCGGACCCGTTGTGCGCGCAACGTAATTGGGGTTAATGATCGTGTGTACCCTCGTGCTCGCACTTGTAACGCGAAGCAGCACTCCACAGCTTGGCCCAGGACCAGCCGTTCCACTCTCCGCCCATTAGCAAGTGTAATGCCAGTCGTGGCAACACCTTGCGCTCTCTCTCTCTCTCTCTCTCTCTCTCTCTCTCTCTCTCTCTCTCTCCTCTCTCTCGCTCCACCCGCGTCTCGCCCTCGCCTTTTTCGACTCCTCGTTTCTTGCCCCCTACCGGGTGTCAATAATTCAATCCGCGGGATTATTCGCCGGTGGCTGCTCCATCTTCGCGCGATGGAATATCAAGCGAGTCCTGCACCCAACTTGGAGGATCGACCGATGCATCTTCCTCGGCGATAAATAACTCACGGCTTAACACGCAGTCGCGCCGCCACCGAGTGATTCGCGTCCCCTGTTCTCAACGGAGATGTATCAGTCGATGGGAAGTTCAAGGGACTTGTCACGAAACGAAAAAGAAGGATGACGGTGCGAGATTCGCGTCCCGTCCCCGATGACAGGTCCGTCGTAACGGACGAGAAACAGACTTCTAAATAGACTCGAAACAGTCTCTCCGATCGACAAAGGTGCCAGGTCTGCGTTCAGTTCCACCCCATCTAACGTTTCCGTTTCGCTTAATTTCATTTCACAACGATTTATTAAGCAAAGAACCACCTCTCGATTCCACGGGCTCTCTTTTTCGCAGCACTTGATTCGAATTCGATACGGCGCTCGTAGATTTCGTACCCGAGTCGGATCGAACGTCGTTAGCTCCTCGGTACATTAGCTCCTCGAAAAGAACGTCAAAGAAAGGTCCGATAACGAGGCGCATTCGCGATTAGATTGCCACAGTTTGATAATCACCGAATATCGGTTTTCCGAGTGTAAAGCCGACGCGAATGAATTTATGGGCAGCGCCGCGAGAATAATAAATAGTATTCGATTTATCGATAATGCAGCCAACGGCGCATGGAAATTCCATCCGACGTTTTCCTTCAAACATTTCAGCGAAAAATTCGTGTCCTCTCGGCTATATTCGCTCTTCGGTTATATTCACCTCTAATCGAGGAATAATTTGTCGTTAAGGTAATAATTTTAATGACTGCGTTCGCACAATAGGCGTCCATTAGTTTTAAGTAATTGGCTGCCGATTATCCATCGTCCAAGGGAAAATAATTGAGAAGATATGTTTTTTGTTGTTACCTCGTTGCCGCTTCGTAGTTGCAATCTCGAGCCAAACGCATCGCATTCGGCAGAAAGAAACGCGACGATCGGCGACTACTAATTAGCAGCAATTAACGACGGTACGAGACCGAGGTACGCGATTGTTTCGGTAATCAGGCATCGATCGTTGCTCGCTTCGAGATGATCGAGCACCGAAAATTGGTCTCGTCACATTTTTGTCGCGCCGTTGTTCTCTACCTCGTCGTGCTCGAGTAAAGGCAACAGCGTTATTAGCTTCGACGAGTATTAATTTCGACGAGTTGAAATTAATAACAATGGGAAGTATCGGTTCGCAGTTATCGAATAATTAATAGACACTAATTGGCGTTCAGAGCGTCGGAGGAGTAGGTTCAGCTTCGCTCGAAATTTTTACCAAGAGAGGGATATAGGGCTTCCCTAGCAGGCCCGTGCCTTGGACGCCGAAAAGCTTGGAGGTTGGTCGGAAATGGTTTATATACACGGTGTCCCGGCATCGGTGGTACAACCGAGGTGGGCGTGATTCTACATAAAAAAAAAACAAATCGAAAATAAAGAATAAAATTTGTTCACTCGAGGTTTCGTTCTCGAGAAAATCGGTTTTGAATATTAAGCGAGTACGAGTACACTTGACTATCGCCTAGATAGATGGATCTCGATACAGACTTTAAATTAAATGAGTAATACAGCACATCATCTTGATACTAATGATACGAGTACTACTTATAAGTGTCATGTATATCAGTACTTCTTACAAGTGTCATATGTATAAACATACACGTGACTATGGTTTACATGGATGGATACCGATACAAGTCATACGTATGTTTATACATATGACACTTGTAAGAAGTACTCATATACAAGACGGAGATCGATTAGAGGTGAATATAACCAAAGAGTGAATATAACCGAGAGGACACGAATTTTTCGCTGAAATGTTTGAAGGAAAACGTCGGATTAATACTTATAAGTAGTACTCGTATCATTAGTATCAAGATGATGTGCTGTATTACTCATTTAATTTAAAGTCTGTATCGAGATCCATCTATCTAGGCGATAGTCAAGTGTACCCGTACTCGCTTAATATTCGAAATCGATTTTCTCGAGAACGAAACCTCGAACGAACAAATTTTATTCCTTATTTTCGATTTGTTTTTTTTTTATGTAGAATCACCTTCTTCTCGGTTGTACCACCGATGCTGTTAGGCGGGACCAAGGGCTTGTGAGAAACGCGCAATGTCCGTCCCTCTGGTGTCGAGGGCAGATGGTGCCTCCACAATTTCGACCTTCTATTTCGTTTTCGTTCTCAAACAGTTTCTATCGCATTAAAGCAGATTGCGAGCAGGTGATTAAAATGGCATTTCGGTGTACTCGATTTCCAGGGAACAATCGGCGCAGTCGTGATCGAAAGCATAAACAATGAGGGCGGGCCTGTTCAGCGGTGTAGCGAAACTCGAACGTGCAGGTCCGCCGGTGAAATATCGGGGCAAAGCGGTCGCATTCCACGGGCCGGAGCTCATTTTCCAGCCGCGTGTCGATAATTCTATCTTCGAAGCGGCTCCTCGGTCGCCTCTTATCGTGCTTTCCCGCGGTCGGCGTCGCGACGCTCCTCCGTAATTGAATATCGATTCGCCGTGGTTTCGACGGCGGATTTCGCCCGAGCGATACGATAAATTGTTTGCTAATGATCGCGCGAACTTGCCAACATTTTTGCTATTTCAGCATCGCGGAACAGACTCCGACCGACTTTTTCGTTTTTTAACACGTTCGCTGCCAGATCGATACTCTCAAAAATGTCTACGGCACGATTGTACTTGAATTCTCAATTTCGACGGTAACCTCGGCAAATTCGCGAATCCGTTCGGATTTATTTCCACGATCGCCTCGCTTTTGGAATTAACTTCTTTCGGTCCCGTCGCCCGTTTCTGGGCTGACCCGGCAATGAACGCGTTAGCCGAGCTTCAGGATCGTTTCGAACTGCGATCGTACGGACCACGATTCTGGTTGGCCTTTATGTTTGCCGAACATTAGGTCGCAGCTCGTGGACCGGGTCGGCTGACTCGTTTGTTCGTTCGGTTCGTGTGTACGGCGAAGTTTCCAGGCTTAGGAATTTACGATTAGGCTCGTCGAATCGAATTTCGTCCCATCGAAACGCTATAACTGCGCGCGACGGTCTAATCGATAGTTCTTGTTTGGATTTAACGTGCTCCCCTGTTTAGCTGCTGGTTTATTTATCCGCCCGCGGCTCGGCCCACTTTCCAGCCACGTTTGCGGCCGAATCGACGCTCGTTAATCTTCGCCCGGTGTTTTTAACGTTGCTGCTTTCTCGTTCGACTCCTTTTCGACGAGACACAATAGGCGACGTCGGACCGGATTTCGGTCGACGAGGAAAACTCGAAAATTCATAGTTTAAACTCGCTGGAAACGTGGTTCGCTGAAAACCCTCGCGAACCTCATTGATATCGCGATAACTGGAACCGTCTGTTTTTCTTTCGTCTTTCGCGCGATACGGATTACGCGTTCTGGTAGGGCAATCAGGATAAAAGGGGAGAAAGCGAGCCTCGAATAATTCTCTTTCGAGTTCGATTGAAATTATTGTACTGGTCTCTAGAAATAATCAGCTTATATAACGAGAAACGATAGACGCAGGGTGAAGCCAGGCTAGATGGCAAGGATCGAAACAAGAAAAACCATAGGTTTTTATAATAGTTTCTTAACCCTTTAACTCATAATAACGCGTGAACGAGTGATTCGACCACCCCACCTCGTGTACTCGAAATTCGAAATGAGAGAAGATCCGAGTAAAATTTTCGCAAACGGTACCCAACAGCGGCGGAAACGGAATAACGCATCGTCTACGTTCAATTAAATTCGCTGACTGTTTCTTCCTTCCTCGACGAACCGGTGAATTCTACGCCCCGTAGGATACGAATTGCGGGAATAGTCCGCGGAGTTTTCAGTAAATGGTTCTCGAGGACGATGCCAGCGAGTCCCGTGTTCCAACGGTTGCATACTTAGTCGCTGAACAGCAAAATTCAAACATCACCGAAGCAAACACTCGCGGTTGATTACTTTGATAACGACGAGAACGAGGGAACCGAACACGCGCGCGCGTGTCTCTCGAAAATCGCGGAATGGAACTCCTGATTCGATCGCTTGCAAAGAATCCGCCGAAACGCGAGGGCTTCGTTTCTCATCGACGTATTTCTTCTCTCTGAATTTAAAGCCTCGACGAAAATGCCGCAAGAATCCTCCGACTACTTGGAAAAGAAAAGACATTCGAGGGTCGTTGAATTCTTCGAAGCCGAATATATGTAAATGGTCCGACTTCCTACGAGATTCCCCGCTTAGCGGCCATTTCCTACCCTAACCTCGCGTCTTAACGACGTCACCGTCGCGATTCCGTCGTATTGGCAGCGCGGATCGATCCACGCAGCTCCGTCGGAGGATTTTGGAGATCGTCCAAAACTTCCGGGGAGTTGGTAGAATTTTAATTACGCCCCAGGAACAGCAGTGGCCCGAAACGACAACAAAAAGGGGCCGGGTGTTCGGTGTACACACGGCTTGCCCTTTTTCTCGCCGCTCCTTCTCTTTTCGCGAGCTGGAACACGGGAGGCATTCTCTCGTTCCGGCGAATAGGACGTCCGCGTCGAGCTGGAGGGATTTTTCCTTTTTCCAGCTGTTTTTACGTTCGTGCGCCGCGGATCCGTGAATTAGCCCGATTTATTCTAATCGGGACGCCTTTAATTGCCGCGTCCTCTCCACGGTAAAATCCGCGGGAAGCCAAGCTCTGGTTTCGCGCGAGCCAGTCGGCATGCAAATCCTCCCTCGTTTGGAAACAGGTTCGAACGCTTACGCGGCGAGTCGATCGCCTTTGCGATCGTTAATCCGATTTAGTTCGATCCGTTTTCAACGCTGTTAACTCGCGCGGAGTTCGTCGAGCCGATTATGGGGCAAATGTTAACTCGGATACGATCAATCCTCGAGTTACACGGTCAATTCGTTCCGGACTTGGAATGGAGCAAGTCGAATCGCGCGCGTAAGAATTCGCTGGTCTTTTGTTTCAACCGAGCGCCGTAGAGTTTCTACCGTCGGCTGGAAAAAAATTGCGTTCGCTGTTTGCCGGAGATTTTCGCACCGTACGATTTTTATCCGAATAATTTTACCGTCGCGACGCGTCCCGCTGGAGAACGGACGAGGGTTCTTCGGGCTGAACGACGAGTCGCGAGCGTGGCCAGAGTGCAAGAGACTCGATAATGTCTTTATCGGAGCTCCGGCCGGAGACTGGACGGACGTTCGAGCAAGGACCGGTTCCGTTGCCAAGGTTTCAGCCATCGAGCTCAAGATTATCGGTTAACTGTGCCCGTCCCCGTTACTCGCGACAACGGGAGACCGCGGAAGTGCTCGATTTTAACCGATCGATGCCGCAATTTGCGACACCGATGATAAACGACGGGACGCGCGGAACTTACTTGGTCGCGATGGATGGACGCGCCGCGCGGAACATCTTACTCACCTGTAACAGATAAACATATATCCTTAGATGATAAATGGACCGCGGAGACCCGGCAAATTGCGATAGAGAGTGTGAAATTTATCGCGATACGAGCGATAGACGACATCGCGATTTTTCTTGATAACTTTTTTCAAATGACGAATGATTCTTCAACGCGTTAAAAAGGATGAGTTTCTCTGGATTTTCCTCGAGCATTCGGGACGTTACAACTCCGGGAAATGGAGTTCGTCGGGAGTATCTATTAATGCGTTTTCGATGAAATAATCGTGAACCGCGGACAACGTATTACCGCGCTATTAACGCTATCAACGTAACGCACACTCGCAGGTTAAATATTAACAGTATTTTCCGATACTCATCAGCGGGATGGTACCCCAGGGTACGTTCCACCGTTTTCGAAATACGAAACCTCCCCCGTAGCGAATTTTATTATTTATTTATCAACGCGACAGCCTAAAGGTATGGTTACTCTAGCGAAAAGCAACCGTCGATGCTCGGTAACATGGAATAAATCGAGCTCGGTCAGTTCGACGACCACGCGAAACGTAAACAGAGCATGTACGCATGTGTTTGTTTCGACGAGCAGTGCCGTCATCGAATTAACTGGGAAATGGACGATAAAAGGCTTATCCGGGATTGAGAATTAAATCAGATTAACGAGCTCGACGCGGGACCGGGAGACATCACGATCAATCCGCAGTTAGATTAAATCGGCTAGACGGCCATTACCGGTACCACGGGGACAGGACGACGAAGATGGAGAGAGCCGATTCGTCTCGATAACCTTAAGCTAGATAGGAACCTCGAGGCGGGCGAACC
This sequence comes from Hylaeus volcanicus, assembly GCF_026283585.1. Classification (NCBI taxonomy): domain Eukaryota; kingdom Metazoa; phylum Arthropoda; class Insecta; order Hymenoptera; family Colletidae; genus Hylaeus; species Hylaeus volcanicus. Next base: position 1,823,699 of record NC_071977.1, on the reverse strand, counting down.
GAGGCAAAATACCTCGATTCCGGTGATATTAAAATTACCTCCGTCCAAGATTCTTTGCCTCGATCGCGAAGAGGAAAAGAAGAACCACCCCGATCCACTTCTTCGCCGTTCGTTTGCGAATTAAATGGGCTTTGAGAATCGTTCGCTGTAGAGTAAGTTTCTCAACGTTCGTTCGAATTTGCGTTAAGATGGTTGTTCCGTGGATACATTTAACCGGGAATTGCAACAAAACTTCGCTCGATTCTTCTTTGATTAAACACGAATCACGTGGACCTATCTCGATTTAAATCGGCCAGCCCAGTTTGATGGAAAACTGCCGATTTCAAAGCGATCCTGTTAGGATCCTGCACTTTGCACTCGACAGAGATGACTCCCAGTCACCGCTAGATTTTCTTTAGGTTCTTTGGAACTCGAGGTGCCAATAAAATGATTGGTCGAGGCAAAGGTGAGCCGATTCTCAAATCTCAAATTAGAGATTCAATTTTCGAAGTCGATATAATCTTAGCATTCGTGGCAATAGAATGTTAAGAAAGCATCTCGAAAGAAAGTTGCTTACGGTGCAAATTTAATACGTACATTCGGTAAATACTACAGCTGAAAAGTGGAGAACTCGATTTAACCTTGACGTTATTTCGCGATCAGGCTTCGAATCGAACATCCATCGACGTGGCCGATAGTTGCCGATAAATGCCTACGCGATGGATGAGCGCAACGCCGCAATTAATCGATGCGATCCGATGTTAAGTGCGTTATAATGACGGTAGCCTGCAGGGAAATTCGAATCTCGCAAAATACTCGGAGTCCGAGGATTCTCCCCGAGCATTCTGCCAGGCTGCCTCTATAATTCGATGACCATTGATCGGTGCATGCCATCGATGCTACCCAGAAAATCTAATGACAGGAATAGTGTGCAGAAGACGACCTTTCGAGTTCTACAATCTACCGTTCCTAACGCATACGCCAAGTTTGATCTAGTTCTACATACTACTAGAATTTTCAGTGTCCAATCCAATCTATCCTGTCTCGGTCCGTCCGGAGTAACTATAAGTTCGCAACTAATTATCTCGTATTACTCGCAAGGAAGGATCGTCCATCGCCGGGGACGATTGACGCAACTTTGGAAAACTCTAGCGAACACTTTGAAAATATTCTTAGTTCCATCGACTCGTGCGGCGGTAAGATATTCCGGGTTTCACTTGGTGTCGCCTTCGCAAAATATTCCAAGTCCCATACATACTAATACGAAGCTACGAAGACAGGGGGAACACCGAATACTTTTTATAGGTCTTTCCAGAGAGATGGAATACGGAACTTTTTATCAGGCTATTAGGACAAGTTTGAGTACTTTTCCAAGGTTTCGGAAGATTCTTCACGCGGCTGGATGAAGCGTGGAATATTTCCTCAGCGATCGATCAGAGAACGAATGGACTGTCGCAGGAGCATCGTCCACGTGCTCGTATCTCATTACCGCAATTAACCGGAGCCCCTTCCGTCATTATGATGATCGGACACGTGGGAACACGTCCCACTAATTAAATTGCCAACACGCGTAAGATGCGCTCGGACATCGCCTATCGATTATCCGAGTAACGCGCAATTAATCCCGCCGCGATGTTAATTCCTCTCGAACGACCGCCCTCGGTCCCGTCCCTTTTCGATTTATTCCGAACTGATTCTGTCTTGTTCTTAATTTGACTCGGACTACATCCTCCACTGGGGCGCGATACTCTTCCGCTCCTCGTTGGTCGTATTTACGTTATATAAGCTCGACGTCGCAATGCTCGAGAGGCTCGGTGTCTGTTCGTTATCTCGCGGCGTGGAGAGCCGCGAGATGCACCGGCGACAATGCTTAAAGATCCGACAAAGACTGTTGCTCCGGCTCCAAACTTTTGTCTCGTCGCGTCCTCTTTTTATTTCCCCTCTCCGCGATCCTCGATCCTCCGTCTCGCGTTTTCGCCTCTCCGATCTCTTTTGTTTGAATGCAAGCAACGCGGCCACCCGTCTCAAAGCCGACCGCGCTGATGCATTTCACGCGTAATTTAACTCGAGCGGCGAGTCGACGCACACCCTTCCCTTTCTCATCCCCTTTTCTCATCTGTTCCAGACGCGACTTTCATCACCCGCGGCGATTATTAACCCATCGACGTTTCAACTTTTCTCTCTTTGCAAATCGAGACACTGGCGAAGAATCCTTCGAAAGGTTTTGTCGTTGGCTCGAGCAACGGAGATTAACATCCTTTATCGGTGAACCTATCGACGTTCATTTCGTAACGGGACAAACGATCAGTCTTAAAAACGCTTTTCTCGATTAACACGTTGATCGCCACGTCACCCGTGCATATGGCTGACAGCGCTTTTCACTGAAGAACTGAAAGAATTAATTCTTAAAGTTAAATGTCAAAAAAAAAAAAATAATGAATTTGAATTTCTATGAACATATAAACACAAATACTGTAACAAATGTTTGATTATGCAATTTCTAATAATCCCTAAACAAAGTTTAATCACAGTAGAAATTTTCAAGAGTATCAGTCTGCCAGTCAACGTGTCGAGCGTGAAAATACAGTCTACGTGAACTTAAATCGAATAATGCACGAACAATTCATGAATAACTCACGTATCGCACGTAAACGGTGTATAGAAAAGTTTGGAGACCGCAATTGACCGGTCGTGGTTGGTTCAGGGTTCGAAACGAAGGTAATATTCTCGTAAATTAAGTAGCCTGTATTTTCGTTCGAGAACAAAGTAATATATTGGATGGATAATTTAACCGGAGCCCTCGTCTCTCACTGCTGTCCTGCTCCAGACGCGACGTTGACTCTGTCAGCTTCCCTTCTGGACACGTAGATACTCTTATCCCCCTCGGGACACCAAAGCCACGGGATTCGTAGGACTTTAGCCAGGATATATTTGCGGCTGACGGCTACAAGAGTCACGCGCCTCGAATAAAATACCGCCCCGTCGGGACGACGCCGAGCAGCGGACCGCGATTTTTTATTTAAAAAAAGACGCCGTCCATCGGGAGATTTTCACCCGTAATATTCACCACTGCAGACGGTTGTCAACGACCGAGCAAGCTTTCGTCGTGGAAACGTGGAATAGAACTTTTGACAAGCCGCGTCCGACCGTTACTCGCTGCCTCTGCTTCCCTCGATGTCGCGTCTGACCAGTGCTCGTTCTTTCCACTCGCCTTGATTGTACTCGAGCGGGCACGGATCGCCACGCGATCGTTGCAAGTTCAACGCGTCGAATGCGACAATATTACTCTCGATAATTTCTATCGGGATTCAATTTTATTCATTTTTCTAACTTCACCGAAATTTATTTTCTTCGACGCTTGACTTTCAGAACGAATTACTTTAGTTCCTCGGTAGAAAAATCACTGTCACCCACGTTTGGCGATCAACGTGGTAACAGATATCATGGGCGAGTATCGCGTACAAGTTTTATTTGCGCGAAAGAGAGTGATTCGACCCCGAAGAAGTTGGTCGAGGCGTAAAGTTTCTAGAAAAAGTGTAATCGAATGCACAGCGCTATTCCAGAGGGAAGAGGGATTATATGGATTATATGGATTATATGGATTATATGGATTACTAAAGCAAGGAGGCCGAAACTTTGGATCAAGACTACGGGACTGTCGGAGTCCTCTTCCATCGGTCTAATATCCAAATGGCTGTCGCGTACACTTCAGCGACCAGAGGTAACTTTGGCGTCGCATCAAATATTTCTTTGCCAGGCTAGTGAGTTAACCAGGCCGTTTCTTAACCCAGATTACACCCGCGCGAACTTTGCCACGCATCGAGGGTTCGCGCGTCTCCATAGTTTTCGTTTACGTGTAATTTCCTGCGGACGGTTGCACCGATCGAGCTGGAACGTTAACTCGGAATACTCGCCGAATCGAGAAGGCACGAGCCACGTTTTGAATGTCTCCTGAAAGGTGGAACGTCGCGAGAGCGTTAGAGACGATCGACGATCGGCGCGAACATCAAAGCGCTGGCGCGCGTGCAGGGAACAGGAGAGGAGTTGAACCAGACTTAATTAAAATCAAGATCGTGTTGCGAGCGGGCCGCGTTTCGGAACACCTCGTGACTGAGTCGAGAGTTTGAAAACTCGAGCCGAGAAAATGAAACGATCCGAGTTTCATATTCCGACGGCGTTCAACGCAAAGTTATCTAACCTTTGCGACAAACGGCTCGAAAGATTGCCCGCTTGTGAAAGGAATTTAAAGTGTACCCGGCTTCCTTTTGTCGCGTTTTTTCCACCTGGTTCCATGTATTCCTTGACGTCTCGTTCGCGAGTGCTGCCGGAAAGTACGTCGCAAAATATTGCTCGACGAAACGCAAACTTTTCTTGTTCCTCTGGAGAGAGAGAGAGAGAGAGAGAGAGAGAGAGAGAGAGAGAGAGAGATTTTTCATCTTTAATCGCGCTGCAGTGGCAACGTTATTCTTTATTCCCCGCGCTGAAAACGTACGCGAGAGTCGAACCGAACGCACGAGTGGTATTTCATCCTGTCGACGCGAGAAGAACTTGCAATAAATGGGTCTATCTTCCACGATGACGAGTCGTGTTTGGAAAATGGAATTTATACATTGGTATTTCTAACGTATATACTGTCGGTCCCATAAATATTCGTACCTTCTGTGTCTATTATAAGAACTCGCCTAAATCAAGCGATGGGTTTGATGCTTTCTGTTTAGTTCGTTTCGAATCTAATTCGAAAATTCCAATCTTTGTCCCAGGAGGGTGGGGGAGAAGGGCGACGAAAAAGAAACGAAGGAAGAAGTGAAAAGTATTTCTCCGGGCGAGCGAAGAACGCTTCCGGCGTCAGCCATTAACGCTCGATTAGAAACGTATCTTTCGTAAAATTACCCTTCCGGCTTCGCCGTTCGAACCGCCCCGGAAACTTCGTCTTTGGTTAACGGTGGGGCGGCGTCTCGCCATTCCTTCTCGCTTCCGGTTGCGTCCACCCATTCGACGAATTTGTTTAAACAGCGACGTTTGTCGAGCCTTTTACGTCGGTTCCAGAAATGTTCGTACCCTCTATCGAAGAAATTAGTTCGAATTAAATAGTAGCTTTGACGTTTCCAAATGTACGTTTATATGAATGTAAACGTACATCTAATATATAAGCTTATTCGCATTATATTTATTATTATTTATATTTGTGATGAAACGTTCATTTGGTAAGATCAAAGCTATTATTTAATTTAGTCAAACTTCTTCGACAGACAGACGAGGGTACGAATATTTATTCCGCGATTTAGAATAATTTCGTTGTTGCGAAAACATTTTTCTCCTAACGATAGAGAGATTTATAGACGCATTTCTGGACTAACGTTGCGGTACAGGCTGCAGACTGCGACAGCGTGGACCGAGTTAAACGAAGCGATACAGTTTAACGCACCCTCGCCGTGCCAATGGAACAATTTCGCCCTAACGATGGTCCGAGTGCTCGCTACAATTTCACCTAATGTCGTTCCGCTCGAGGCGCTCGGAACGCATTCTGCGTGCTACTTTGTTCCGCTTGTACCCGGAACTATTTGCGGTGTCTTGACGAGCGTTTCAACGTTTACGGTTCCACGAGCGAGTTGAACGATCGAGGCTCCAACCGAATCGATATCAACGCGTAACTCGATATTTCTTTATTCACAATTAAACTCGGAACAACTCGAATATAACAGAAACTGTATTCTTTGAAGTTCCGAGAACGTCTGACGACGGTATAATCGATCACCGACCGATCGATCGATTGTTCGTCTTCGATATTACGCAGCCGGCCATGATTCGATACATTATCCAGTGCTCGTAACAATATAATTGCAGTCGCGGAGGTGGGCTAGCATTCCAGTCGAATATTAGAATCGTTTCTGCTTTAAACACGCGAGTTTAATAAACGTCCGCTTGGCTCCTTTCATCCCCTCTGTCCCCAGCCGCGTCTTCCTTCGCGTCGTCCCATTTTCCCCGGTTCTTCCGCAGCGTTCCTTTGGCGAGGGCGTAACAGGCTGTAATTGAAAAATACCTCGGGCGCTTTGACACGGTCCTCGTCCCTTTCATTCGCGCCGAATGTCGCCTCCTCGCCGCTGGAGAACGGGGAGAACCGAAGAAAATACACACGTAATACGCGCGTCGAGGTAAGGTTCCGCGACAACTCCGAGGAGCCGAAGAAGAAAGCAGCCGCGTAAACCTCGGCGGTCGCGACGCGCGCCTCGGTGGCCTAATTAGGAGCCGTTGCATGCCTCAAAGCGATGATAGACCGGCGCACAAAGCCGCGTAGGATGCGCCCGACGAAATGTCCCTAGGTGAAATTCCTCATTACGGCTCCGCGCGGCGAGCCAGCCGTGCTTTAACGCGCACTCGTTACCGAATTCCCCGCCCTCTTCCATCCCTGTTTCTTACCCTACGCTTCTCGAGAGTTCATTAAAATCGAGACTCGTCCATCGGCATCGGGGCTTCGGTTTCTTTCCTATTGTTATGCTCGTTTTACTGTCTGTTCCAGCCTACGTAACGCGAGAAATTTGTTAGGATGTTTATGGCACAGAATTTTTTTTTCTTTTTTAGGAGTAGGATAGTTGGAGTCTTTTTACAAACAGCGATGATAGTAACGAGGTATCGTAACCTCTTCGGGGACGAGTTTTCTTCGCGCTTCTCTTGTAGCTCCAACTGTACGTCGGAAATTGTCGGTGCGCAGCCGAACTATAATATTCTTACTCCTCTTGTCGAGGGATTCTGTATAAATAAGTTACTATCAAATATTTGTTCTTTTTATTATAGACGGTCATACGAGCGAAGAATGGCCATCGTCGACCCTTCTTCTTTCCGCGAGAAATTCGTTGCGAATCTATTCGACCGTTCCGCGTATAAACAACGCCAGGGTATCCCCTGCTGGCAGAGTAAGAAAGAGCTTTAACGGCGAAGGGTAGTTTTCTAATGGAGAAAGGCGAGAGAGCCGTTCGCGCTTCCGTCGAAGTTGCACAAAAAGATGTTATCGGGCGAGGAAGCCGGTGGCGCGTTTCCAATGTGAAAGGGACCGAGGTTCGGGTCGTGTACGCGCATATAAAACCGCTTCCTTTGTACGTGTCGTCACAATATACGCGATTCGTCGAGGTCGTCGCCGTCGTCGTCCATGCACCCTACTCGTTCCGCGAACGAGGGCTCCTTAACCTACTTTATCCCGAGAGGAGCCGACTCCGCGGATCTTAGCTAAACATCCCTTGTTCTCCCCAATCGAAATTGGATTAAAGCCATTCCGCGGTGCTCGGTCTGTCGTGGCCCGTGGATATCGTCCCGCGATCGGTTCGATTTTCCACGGGAGTCCCCGGTCGGCGTACAATTTTAATGGACAGCCAGTCGGAATCGTCGGACCGATGTTCTTGGCAAATGGAAAGCCGGCTTAACCGACGAAATTACGCCCACTCTCATTATACCAGCGTAAAATTACGTTTGTCCTGGAAACCCAGTTAAAAGGTCCTGTTCGCCGGAGCTGGCGCTTCTGCTCGCGTCCGCATCGCGATTATTATTATTATTATTATGAAGAATTGTACTAGAGCGCCTAGGTCAGGAACACCAAGCTTTCGTCATTGTATCCCCATCAGATATAATAATACGAAGTATGGAAAAAGCCAAGGGCGAAAAAATAAGGAATAAGATAAGTGCAATAGCAAATAAGGGAAGCGAATAATCAGTAGCTCCCCAGCTAAGCACTATAAATTCAACAAACGAAACATTGCGTCCCTATCCCCTCAGTTAATCCTCCGAGGTGATCGCGGCGAAACTGTGAAAGAAGCAATTCTGCCTAACTAAAGTTACATCGGAGCCAAAACGAACGCCACGAGCCAGAGGATGTTGAGAAATGCTGACTTACGCCGCCGTTCGACATCGCGAACCGTATACGCGACGGAACCGCGTCCTGTCTAGCCATATCGATGAATTCAATGAACATTGTAACGCGGAAGCCCTCGCGTATCGTATTAGATTAATCTTGGAAGCCGTCCCTTGTATCGCGGTAACGGGTCGAGGTAACGAGAGATGCTTGATCGATTTGGCATACGTATCGTCGATACGCGGCCCCGATAAACAGATCGAGGAATTTAGGGGTTGCACGGGGATTACCCCTAACGCCGGCAGAGGCGAAACTTACGCGCCGTAACTTCCGGCGCGGATCGAGCAACGTCGATCGAGAATTGCGCTCGAGTCGACGATGAATGTCGCAACGATACGTTCGGTAATATCGATTTCCGCGTATTATATCATAATTTAGTCAAACTTCTTCGACAGACACAGAGGGTACGAATATTTATTCTTGCGATTTAGAATAATTTCGTGGTTGCGAAAACATTTTTCTCCTAACGATAGAGAGATTTATAGAGGCTTTCTAGCCTTAGTTTGTCGTTACTCGAAGTATCGCGCTTTGTTTAACCCCTTTTTTTATAATAAATAGAACAAAGTTGGATTGCAAGGGTCAACATCGAGGGAGAAATGACGAAACAAGAGTCGAATGTTTAACGCAGCGTTTGCCAACTATGATATATTCAGATGTATACATTGATACATGAATACAAGTAATACCACTAACGAATACAAGTCCAGCAGCTGCAGGCGAGAGTAAAGCGTCGTTTAATCTTAGAGAAATTGTGTTTCTTTAATCTCACGGAAGACAAGGTCAAAGGTTGAAGCTCAGCACATGGTGATCTCGCAGAAGTACGGGAACGTGTTGTCGCACTGGATGTCGTCCATTCCGCCGTGTTTTCTCAAAAGAATCGCGCAGTTCTGACGACCACCCGCGTTGTCTGGATCGTTCGGGATCGCTGGAGTCCATCTGTCGTAGCCAGATTTCTCCAGCGACTCGCCCATGACGGTGATCCAGTCGCCTTCCTCGAACAAGTCGTGTATACCTAGCCAAGCGTTGTCGATGTTCGCAGCCTGCATACTTTTTATCAGAACTGCTTCCTCGGCCAACGAGTTCGGGACGACCAGGTAACCTATCGAACAGCGTTCATTTAACCCTTTGCACTCGAGAGGTGACTCTCAGTCACCGCTAGCTTCTCTTTAGGTTTAATTTCTTTGGAACTCGGAATGTCAATAACGTGATTGTCGTTGAGGCAAAGGTGACTCGATTCTCACATCTCAAATTAGAGATCTCGTTCGAGAAGCGAATCTAAGTTTAGCATTCGCGACAATAGAATGCTAAGAAAGCATCTCGAGTCGCTGATAGAGAGCAGAAAACAAAGCCTCGAGCGCGAAGGGTTAACTTTCGTTCGCGTTTACGTACACCAGAGACGGTCGAAATCATTGACCGTATACAAGTTTCCAATGTAGATTCGTTCCAACAACGGATGGCGATAACACATCACTATACGAGCTTTTATTTCCCGACTATTTTTATCGGAATTCGATAGAAATAATTCTTTTTGTATCCAGACGAAATCCATATCTGATACCATCGGGAGGGAACGTATCGGTAAAACGTAACGGTAAAACGTAACCCAAATTAAGCTAAAATTTAGATAAATCTTTTTCCGATTCGCGTCACCTCCTTCGTTCTCGCAGGACTTGCGCGCAGCGTTCCATTTCAGCTTGCGAGCGTGCAGCTTATGGGCTCCTATCCCGGGAGTGACAACGTAGTCGTCCCTCGGTAAAACGCTCGTGCAATTAGGTTTAACGCAATTCGTCCATGGCGCCCATCCGACACCGTAAAATATCTGTTGGTTAGCCTGGTAATTCCTGTCTCCGTTCAAAGTGATCGTCGGCGTCGGTTGCAGGGAACCTGGAAGAACGCTTCGATCTTTTTACGCGTTCCTCCTGCAAGCTGAGAACGGTGAGAACCATAATTCAGTCTCGAGTTTAATCGAGCGGAATTGGTTCAAACTGGGATATCAACGTTCCATCGCGGAGACGGTCCTTTGGTAAAATGAATGTTTATTTAATACGTCCAGATGAAGAATATCACGATACAATTGAATCGTGATTCTATTCGCGTTCAGGGCGCTCTCGGTAAAGCATCGAGTCTGTTTATGTTTGGTAGATATCGTTGCGTCTTTCAACGCCGACAACCACGAAAAAATTAAATATAAAATAAAATGAAAGATATAACAGTCGCGGAGTTACCTTTAGAAATAGGCGCGAGCATCGAATCCGAACTCACGTTGTCTGGCAACACACGGGCCAAGGCTCCGCTCGTAAACGCGAGGAGAATTAGCTTCAACATCGCGCTTCGAAAAGAAGAAAAATATACACGTCGGATCGAGTAACCTCCTCCTTGTCGAAGTCGGTTAAACACGTTATCGATGACCGAATATGGAATAACCGAACTCCGAGCGAAAGCTTCAAAGCGACACAGTCTATTTACTTACAACGAACGTTGACGTCTCGTTGACGAGCCGAACGACGAAGATTAACTGAACGTGTCGCGGACGTTCGTCAGCTTTTTATGCCGTTGCGTCGCATACGTGCACGCATCTGCTCTTTGTCCGTCAGACAATCCGGCCGGGGAGCCTTGAAATCGAAAGATCACGTTCAGCTGGACCTGCAGCTTTATTTTTAAACGTCAGGGTATTCCCCGCATCTTTGACGCATCTTCTTGGTAAAATAAATATCTTTCCTCGCTGATAAGAGTTATCCGCGATGGGAATAACCAGAAGTTGCCGCGAAATTTTGGTACGATGACTTCCATGGTGTATAGCATCGACATGATTAAATGATCGAATAAAGACGAAGGAAAAGGAATACACGAAGTAGATGTTCGAGGGTAAATTGGGTCTCTAATAAAAATAAAAAGAGTACAACTTGTTCGCTTGCAAAGCCGACTTTATTCTTCGAGAGAGGTATCAAAAGCACAATCAGTCGCGGGGGAAATGTAAGCTTGGTTCAAGAAATCGAATAAACAATATCGCAGATTCGAGCTCGCGGTCGAGGCTCAGCACATGGTGATCTCGCAGAAGTAGGAGAACAAGCTTTCGCACTGGATGTCGTCCATGCCACCGTGCTCGGCCAGGAGAATCGCGCAGTTCTGATGTCCTCCCGCGTTGTCTGGATTGCCTGGAATCACTGGAGTCCACCTGTCGTAGCCGGATTTCTCCAGCGACTCGCCCATGACGGTCACCCAGTCGCCTTCCTCGAACTGGTCGTGAATACCTAGCCAGGCGCGATCGATCTTGACTGCCAGCAGCCACTTGAGCAGGACGGTTTCCTCGTCCAACGAATTCGGAATGGCCAAGTAACCTGTCGAGCGAAATCGATTAGTTGTCTCCGATGCTCGAAGAAGCGTATCCGTTTTTAACCCGTGGAATTAATTTTCGTTTCGGTCACCTCCTTCGTCCATGCAAGCCTTGCGCGCGATGTTCCAGTTCTGCTTGCGTGTGTGCAGCTTGTGAGCTCCTATCCCCGGAGTCACTATGTAATCGCCTCTCCTCAAAACGTTGGTGCAACTTCTATTGCATCTATCGCAATTATAGCCCGACGACCTTTCGGCGTAAAATGTTTGTTGGCCAGCCTGGTAATTGTTTTGACCGTTCATGGTAATCACCGGCGGCTGGGAACCTGAGAAACCGTCTGCGAAAAAGTATATTCGTCTCCCTCTGTTACACTCCATCTACCAACGTCTATTACAGAAACGTTTGCGCGCGCGTCTATTCTCTCTTAGTGAACTCTATTCTCTCTCTACAACCGGTCCTCGAAGAGTTTGAAATTTGAAAAACGTGCCTCACGGCTGCGTGGACGAGCGACGTTGCGTAACATGGTAACGCAGCTTCGAGTTTAATCGAGCGCAATTAGTTACGATTGGATTGCCTCCTGCGAACTTGTTAAAGTAGCCAGAAGGAATCTTTCCGCGTTAACTTATGTCAGTAGTTGTAAGCTACTCCCGAGATTAATTCTCCGATGTACTGTTTGTTAGATTCCGATTTATTTCAAAGTTCGGTTTCTGCTACAATTCGGTACTTAGAAACTAGATTACCGCTACGTTCCTACTTCTGTTCGATTGTATTAGGAAAAAGCTCGGGAGAGCAGTTTTGGTGTGCCTTCTAAAGGTTTGTGTTTAAGGATTCAGAAGGGTGGTGGTGGAAACAAGGGGAAGGACCAATGAGAATCGTAGGATGGCAAGGAGTCGGACGCGTTATTCGGAGTTTGTGAGTAAGGGTACAAGGGTCGGATGCGTAGTTGGTGTATGGACGGATGACCAGGTTTGAAACTTACAAATATTTACTTATCCCGTGAAGATAAAACTACCGACTAACATAAAGTAACGAAGATTAGATGGGTACGGTACAGAAGGTACAGATTAACCTAAACGACGTCCAACACCTCCCTCCTTAAAATTGGAGGGTAACGGACAGGTAAGAGCGAGCGACAGTGAAAAGACAGTGAGAGAGACAGTGAGACTCCGGAGAACGTGGCGAGGGTCGAAGCCGAATTTCGGCGGGACCCAAGCATATTTCGTCGGGGTGACATAAGTTTGACCAGGCCCCGCTAGAGCCGGCTACATTGGGGTCTTCCCCAAGAAAGAGTGGGGCGCGTGCTTGCTATTTAAGGGCGGAAAATGCCACGCCACGGGCAGAACAGGAAAAGCGAAAGAAGAAGAGACCGCGAGCAAACGTCGGGAAAATCGGAAGAACAGTTAATAAAAATCTATTCACTAGCATTTATGTGTCTTACAGACAATAATTAATATAAATTACATACGTGAATTTTTCATTCTTAAAGGTATTAGTAAACCTAGGGCGGTATTCGACATATTCTAGAATGCTAATCAACTTTTGTTACCTTTATAGGTGCGAGGTGGCGGCTTCGGAGATTTATCGAGTAGTATCCTGGTTTGGTTTCCGATTAGATGCAAGCCCGTGTCGATGCCTGTCTCCGCGAACGTTTCGATCGCGTCTGGCATTACGAAGCCAAATATGTCGCTCGTGAAGACGAGGAGTATCAAAAGTTTGTCGAGCATGGCGTCGATTCTACACGATCGCCTAATCTTTGAGTGCGTTTCGAAAGGCTTGGCGAACCTCGGCGCTTCGTGTGTTTACCGTCTGCCTCGGTAGCGACGTTTTACTGTAGACGCCAGGAGCGGTCGCGAGCCTCTTATGCCGCGCCTGTCGTCTTCCTTTTTCGAGTGTTTCCTTCTTTCGTCTCGCGTCCTGCCTTTAAGGGATACCACGAACCTGGCAGATTTTTTCCAGAGCTTCTCCCTCTCGCTTTAAACCCGTTTGATCTGCGCGCGGCTCCCGATAACTCGCGAGGAGCACTGATGTTCGGTGATTAAAATCGGGTTTTCCCTCGAGTCTACAGCTCTGTCCATTTACGACAAACGAGCGAACTCGTCGCGAGAAGGCTGCCCCGTTGGAGGATTAATCCACTCTCGAGCGCGCGCCCGTTCCCATCCCTCTTCGGCCGAACAAATCGCTTTCCACGAGTTGAGAACGCGGCAGAATACGCTTTCTGCAGTTTCGATCCGTCACCTCGTGAGTTCTTCGCGTTGCAAGAGCTGTAGAGAAGTACGCAAACGCGGGTAGCCGTGGCTGGGAGAACGCGACGGACGACTATAAACACTAAACCTGTTTCTATCATTTTTTCCCCAAGCTGGACAAGCACGGTCTCGCGTTCAAGGGAACATCTTTGCAACCGATGCGCGTCTTGGTATTCTTCGTAGAGGGCTGATTATTTTATTTCGGATTGTTTGTAGGAAGGAATCGGGTGAAGCTAGGAGCAATAGAGACAATCACTGCGAACAAAAGCACAGCTATCGATGGCTCGTGTT
>NC_071977.1:1782336-1809945 GCF_026283585.1 Hylaeus volcanicus | reverse complement strand
ACAAAAGCACAGCTATCGATGGCTCGTGTTTGTATATTTCCAAACAAGTCGGCAATCGCTCTTTTAACAAGTTACAATTTCTTTCCTGGCTCGTAAAGGAGCAGAAGGAAATTATCGTCAGTCTCGGGGTTTAGGCTTTCTTGCTAGTTTAACGCTAGGTTTACCGACATCGAAACTATACTATACGGCAGCTTGCAGGGAGTTTACAAAGTTCTCCAGTCGCGTGATCCTTCGACCGAATATTCTTGATGATCATCCTCGATGTACGACAAACTGTGGTATGTTTATGCAAATTAAAGCTTAAATAGAAGCATGTCCTATTCTTTAAACGAAATGTATTCTATTCTCGATATTTTATATATTTTTGTCGTTCGTGAGCAATCTCATAGATTTCTCCCTTGATCGCTATAAATGCATAAACATCCGCAGTCTCGCGATCAGCATATGTCGATCTCGCAGATGAATCCGTGGTGTAAGACACAGTCGACGTCGTCCAAGCCGCCGGATTGCATGAGAACTCCACAGTTTTGATGGCCACCGAAATTGTCGGGCTCGTTCGGCCACATCGTAGTCCACTTGTCGAAACCAGCTTTTTCCAAACTCTCGCCCGTTAGAGTGACCCAGGCACCCTCGGAAAACAGATCGTGAACGCCTACCCAGGCATGATCGACGTTCGCGGACACCATGAACTTTAGCAGGACGCTCTCCTCGGCTAACGAGTTCACGATGGCCAAGTGACCTGTCGAACAAACCTTGTTTACTTCGTTCCTTCGACGAACGCAATTTACCGCGACGAGACGGCCGCGGAAACGCTGGCTCGTTTCGTTAACCCTTGAACGCCCCGAGTTTCAAATTCGACACCGGATTTTTACATCGAATCGCACTGCGAATGCAATTGCAACGCGAATTGATTTGTTTCTAATATTTGGCTGTTTGTACGTTACCATTATGCGTAACGTTTTCTCGACCAAAAGTTTCTTTGAAACTTTCAAAAGTCAACCTTTGCACTCGAGAGGTGAGTGCCAGTCACCACTAGGTTTCACGTAGCAAATCCACCAGCAACAATGTTTCTTTAGGTCTAATTTCTTTGGAGCTAGAAGTGTCAATAAAATAACGTCTTCGAAGTCGATCGAAGCTTAGCATTCGTGCCAATACCGAATGTAGAATGCTGGTAGATACAAAAAGAAAAAAGAATAAAAGGTCTCGAGTGCAAAGGGTTGAAACGATAAACGTCAGCCGTCGAAATTGTTCGAATAATAAGTACATCGATATCTTTTAAATTTAATTTGGAAAATCAGGCTTCCAAGGGTTAACGGTCCGTGTCGTGTTCCGTACGAATCGTTCGCATCACCTCCTTCGTCCATGCAAGCCTCGCGTGCGTCGTTCCACCTTATTCTACGCGCGTGCAATTTGTAAGCCCCGATGCCTTCGTTGAGAACGTAGTCGTCCCTGGGTACGAACGTCGTGCAGTTCCTTTTGGAACCGTTCGGAGACCAGGTGACGTAAAATATCTGCTGGGTAGCGTGGTAATTGTTCTCGCCGCTCATGTTTACTACAGGCTGATTAGAATCTGGAAAAAGGTATCGTTTACTACGTACGAAGAACAGCTTCGATCACCGCAACGATTCGAATCGGGATTCGTTGCAACGTTCGGAAAACCGCGACGATCGCGAGCCGGCGATAACGACGAGATTATTAAGAATTCCAATTACGGTAAATTGCTTAACGCAGACAATTGCGCGCGGGATCGCAGACGTTATTGGCTCGGTGTTCTCGCTGGATAAGTCGTGTTACCGCGACGAGGTAAACTGCCAATGCAGATACTCGGCAAATTAATTATGTCCGTCAACATTTTCTATTTATAGTATCGATTGCCTTTCAATTCCATCCACGTTCCATAAAATACGAAACAGCCGAGACTGGAAGGTCCAAGTCGCCATTTCGAAATTATAGAAAGAATCTTCGACACTTTCACCCGATTTAAAACGTGGTTACCCTACGCTTCGCAAATGCTTTCGACAGTGTTGTGTCCTGTCATTTGGAAACTCGTGCGAGATACAGTGTCCGGGAATGGTTTCAGCTCGCGCTCGCTTTAAAATTTCATTTACGAATGAGAAGTATCGATCGCACACTGTCGACCGCCAAGGGAGCACTGATTTAAAGAGACGAACCAAAGTTTGGGTAAATACACCGGTCAACGCGCGAAAAAGATTTTTTTTTTTTTTTTGCAGTAGCGTAAGGTGTGAACTAACGCTTCGTCGAGCCACTGGATGTCGTACCATTTTTGTTCGAAGGCAACCCAGTCAGAAAGTGTAAAGTCCCGTTGACTATCGACGATTGATTCTGCCCGAATATCTGAGCCTTGGCGGTATCCGTTCGCGGCATTACAGCGCAAAATATTCCGCTGGTAAGGGCGAGAAGCGCCAGCAACTGCTTGTACATAGCGTCGCGTTTTCAAACCAGTTTCCTATAACCGTGTCGCCTTTGACCGACCTCTTCTGCGACCTGGTGTAGTTGGTATTTTTGAAACCCGTTCAAGATTTACAAGCGCTATCTAGATTTATTTGTTTCGACACTTCGCTTCGTAGAATTAACGTTGTTAACGTGTTAAATGACACGCGCAAACGACTCACCGTCGCGGGACGGTGGTTTACGTAGCGACTGATCGCGCCAGTAACGTTCGCGGTCGTTTTATGCCGTCCGTGTCTCTTTCCTGCTGCAGTTTTTCTCTCGCCTCGCGCGTCGGGTGAACAAACCGAACAAACATTGCAGTTTATCGTTAAGGAGGACCTTGGATTCGAGAGGTCGCGTATGCAAATGCCCCGTCCTCTTACGCGCAGCTTTTTATCTGCGCGCGCGCCACGGAATTTCCAACGCTCCCGGTTACGGAACGTTATTTCCCACCGACAAGGAACATCCGGGAAGAGGCATCGATTCCTATTAAACTTTCATCGTAAACTTCATCGTAACTCTAACGTTACTCGAGACACGGACGAGATTCTCGGGCGAGCTCCGTCGCCTTTGTTTCGAAGACAACCGCCATTCTTCTTTTCGCGAACGCGAGAGAAAGGTACCGTCGCGACGTTACTACGAGTAACGAAAGTATCGCGACAGCGAGCCAGCGATTCGACGTATCGGTCCCGTTATCGCCACCAGGCGTCAACGAATCGTCGGATTTACGATTGGAAATAACCAAATAACGCGTGCGTCAGTGTTTTCGGAGATAATGACACGCAATCTCGCACGTGTTTCGCGTGTCTGTATTTATCGATGTTACGTGGCGAATATCTTTTCATTTCGCGTCTCTTCAGCGCCGATCCTATTTGTTAGCGAAACAGAATTTACGGGAAAGGGTGACACCGAAAGAGATAACGACTGACACGGAGTCGATAAGTTTTAATTATTAACATTGCGATTGTTTCGTGCAATTTTTTAACACTCTTTCACCTTAATTCTAATACATTTTCCATCGTATCCTAACTTTGCGGCGCGAATCGTAGCATTATCTGTCGCGTACGTCCTGTTTATCCATTTATTATGTCGTACATTTTTTTATTATCTATTCGACCGGATACAAAACACGTGTCGGTTTCGATACGAAGTTCTGCGCACATCTAAATATATCGCGACACCGCCCCCCCCCCCGCGATCCTTCTGTTTATCGAAATCAACCGAATCAAGAACAAAAAGGAATTTTACCAAAAATTCATTCCGAAAGTTAACCGTCGAAGAGAATGAATCTCAACGAAGTACTTAGACTTGGACGAAGTTAGAAAAATACGAATACCACGTCGAATGTTTGATGCGAACATGTAAAGTACGGGCCGCGTGGAATCTGGAAGAAGGGTGACGTTTTCGATGAATCTCGGCTGTTGTTCGATGACTTGAATGATACATTTATTATATCTATAATATATCCATGACCACGCTAAATAAAGTAGGGAAAATAGTCCTTGGAATAATACGAACGAAACATTTTACTTAGGCTCGTTATGTTTGATTGCGTGATTTCCAATAGTCTAAACAAAAGTTTTCAAGAGTATCAGTCCGGCGATTTTATTCAACGCGTGAAATAGTTAGCGATAAGCGCGTACACGTCGACGAAGGAATTTTATTAATCTTTACAGATGTCGATCTCGCAGACGAACGAACGGGATCCGTCGCAGGAACGATCGTCTATTAAACCGTTGCTAAATAACACGCCGCAGTGCTCGTTCCCGCCAGCATTGTCAGGTTTGTTCGGTTCCCATTTGTTGTAGCCAGCTTGTTCCAGCGATTCGCCCGTTACAGTAATCCACTCGTCCTCCACGAACATATCGTGGATACCCAGCCAGATTTCTCCGACTTGCTCGATGGACCGTATCATATTTAAAACAACGCCTTCTTCCGCCAACGAGTTCAAGACGACCATATGACCTGTCGAACGATATTCGTTTAATTGTCTCGACTGAACGCGTCGCGGCTACCCTTGCCTCGAACGTTTCGCATTTCGCGAAAAAGAATCTAAATTTGTACGAGAAGAGTGCTCTTCTGTTTTAGAGACTCGATGCTCGATCCTCACCTCCTTCGTCTATGCAGACCTTACGTGCCTCGCCCCATTTCAATTTGCGACGTATCAATTTGTGAGCGAAACCTTCGCTGACGCTGTAATCGTCCCTTGTTACTTTCCTCGTGCAAGTATTGCAATTGTTCGCTCGATAGTTCGACGGCCACTGACCGTAAAATATTTGTTGGACAGCGTGGGTGGAATTCAGAGCGAACATGTAAACTACGGGCCGCGTGGAATCTGGAAGAAGGGTGACGTTTTCGATGAATCTCGGCTGTTGTTCGATGACTTGAATGATACATTTATTATATCTATAATATATAGGGAATATATATTTATTTTCCCAAATAAAGTAGGGAAAATAGTCCTTGGAATAATACGAACGAAACATTTTACTTAGGCTCGTTAAGGCGGCGACCGACTCGCGACAGAACGCTTTAACGTGACTGCTCGCCACGAATTTTACGGTTCGGGACGAACGTTACGTTACAAGGTCGTTTTTGGAATCACGAATGCTCGCTTCGAACTCTCGGCTGAATTCTTTCTCGATACTCACTACTCGGTTCAGTGAAAAGTAGACGATCAAAGAGGTTCGTCGAAAAACCGACAGACCAGTGGAGCACGCAAGAGCGCAAGAGTCCGTCCAGACTAAGCGAATGCTCGCGTTACGTTACAATGTTCCGTTGCAAGTCAGTCGCCGGCTTTAGGGACCATTCGAAGACTATTACGCGCAAGTGCAGGCATATCAGCGCCTCGATTTTCCCGTATAACGAAGACTCGAGTATTTGAGTAATGTTTGAGCAGACAAACATTCAGGTAGTGTCTGAGTAGTCAAATATTCGAATAATACTTCCCAGCATCGAATTTATCGGTGCTGGGATTTAGGGGAGGTTTTGGTCAAATGGGTAGGGAAAGCTTCAGGGTTCATTTGTAAACGTGGCTTGAGTTTATTTGATCAGTCGTATAGCGGGATGGAATTTTCTTCTTGGAACGAGGCCTTGAAGAGAGCTAACAATTTAGACGACTAAATCGTCTTCTAGCGCGATCGGAGAACCGTGAAAATAAAATATTTTACTAGCTGCCCTTCTAAACGAAAATTATCCCATCAACGATCGCTATCCAAAGTACCGTTTATCGTTCAACGAAACTCGGTCTACGGCGGTGTCGACGCGGCTCACTGAATTCGTCTTTCTTTCTATTTACGCGCACAGTCGCTTCGTTACCTGAAAGAGCCCCAGTCGAAGCGGCGACGTCGGTTGCCGACGTTTGGGGTACCTCTACGGGCTTAAACATAATTCGCGTATCCGTTTCTGGCACCACCGCGCAAAATATCCCGCTCGTAACACCGAGAAGAATCAGCACCTGCTCGTACATGACGCTGCGTTCTTAATAGACGAGTATTTCCGATAAAAATATCTCGGATCTTCCACGGCGATCTTAAGCGATGTTTACGAAACTAAGAACGAAACTAAGAACGAAACTATGAGACCTTTGGAGACTCGAACTTTTACTTAAAAGAGTGGCGCAAACGTTGATGTCGCTAATTGACTGAATTTAATGAGCAGGGCAGCTAACTATATATGTCCATTCGTCCCTTCATCCTTCTCTTATCTACTGGATGCATAAACTGACTCGACTTTTCAGGAAGCGATATTGCGGCTATCTTATCTGTACACCCCACCGAATTTTTGCAATCTCTCGTTAGAAATGTTTTTCCCCAGTGACAAGAGACAATACGATAACGACATTGGAAAAACACTGCGTGTTATATGGAACGGACAAAAGATAAGACGAATTACTGGAAGCGATAGAATAACTTCAGGAATGATATCGTAGAGTATCATCCCCCTAAGGCTCTCGAAAATGTCGAGATATTTTATATATTTTAGTTCGTACGAGTTACGTTCAATTTTATTTGCGGATTATTTTAGAAGTTAATTACGTTAAGTGTTTCGAACTAGAAGAACGGACTCCCCGTTTCTTCGCTGGACAAATATTTCGCTCCTGTCTCGCGAGAATCAAGCAACGACATAGTCATCTATGATATTTACACGATATCGTGTACGACGTGCTACTACGTCGTCAAGCACGGAGTACGTGACGGTTTAAAGACGGTTCGAAGACGATCGTTTTACCTATATCTACGCATACATAGACGAGCACAGTCGCGATGAGACGAAATGCCGGCGTTTCTACGCGAGGCGACACTTTAGCGTGGTCAGTCCTTGCGATAAAGAAAAATTGTAGGAGAAACCACGATGTTCGGTCCGAAATGACAGAGCGAACCTCGAGAGTGTCGCCGAAACGCGACGGTTTAAAGACGGTTCGAAGACGATCGTTTTACCTATATCTACGCATACATAGACGAGCACAGTCGCGATGAGACGAAATGCCGGCATTTCTACGCGAGGCGACACTTTAGCGTGGTCAGTCCTTGCGATAAAGAAAAATTGTAGGAGAAACCACGATGTTCGGTCCGAAATGACAGAGCGAACCTCGAGAGTGTCGCCGAAACGCGACGGTTGGGAGCAAAGGGAGGGTGTCTAAACCGCGTAGAAGGGAAAAATGGATTTACAGCTGCGAATTGTCGCGCTCGCGACACCGGAAAGCAGGTTAGGGGACTTTTTACGGGGCTTTTCCATTTGCGGTTGTCGCGGTCGCGTATCGCCCTCCGTTGGGACGCGGTATCGTCTGACCAATCCCTGCAGGCAGCTGGATATTCGAACGGGTTCGTATATTTGCCAGCGAGCCTCGAAAATCGAGGCAACGCGTTATATCGGTTTTGGCCCCTAGCTAGGACGTCGAGGGGAACAGGACCATCGAAGGAACCGTGACTGACGCGTTGGCAATTATGATAACAACACCGGTCGCGATAATGGAATAACGAAACGAAATGGAATCGTCGATTTAGCCCTTTGCTCTACGAGACTTGCCAGAAACGAAAACGAACCGTTCTAGGTTGTGCGAGGTACGACCGGATCATATCCCGGATGACTTGTTCCCAAGATGTTTGATAAACAATCGTAAACGAATCGTGAGCGGACGAGAAAAGGTGTGTCTATTAGAAGGACACAATTTTAGGAAAGGGTCTATTTGTTTAAGTATTCTATTGGTTATTTGAATAAATCGCAGAAGCACGAGCGAACGAAATATACGGAAATGATTACAATTAAAATATACATTGTAAATGTGCACGTAGCCATTGGCGGGTCGGGCAAAGGTGGCGTTGCTTTGTTTGTACAAGGATTCAGCGCTCTTTTCGCGGCACGCAACCATTGCCATCCTTTTTGCTCAACTGCTCCACGGACAGCGTCGTCGACAACGGTTGACGTAACAGTCAGTCGGAAACAGTCACTCGATCGGAGGATTTTGAGGCAGTCGGTCGAAATAAAAATCGTTTCCATCCCGAAGACCTCTCACAATTTACTCTATTCGATATACGTATCGGATCGATACGGAAGAATCGCTTCTCGAGTAAAAATTGTCGAAGAGCCAACCTACCTGTTAATACTTGATTAAAACCGAAGCACTCGGTGTAATTATTTTCGCGAATCGTTGGAAGGGTGGCCGCTCCAGAGTAGAAGGGTGACGTTGACCAGAGTAGATGTTTTGCCTCGGAACATGGTTTTCACCGACGATGCGAATTGTTGACAACGGACGAAAAAAAAACGAGCAACTTCGGCGCAAACAAGTTTTTACCGAGACGTCGGACGAAGTAGTTCGAGATGAAAGTAAATGGAACACCGCGGCCCGCGGTTTCATATGAAACTTTTCCGAGTGGTAAAGTTCCTTCCACTCGATAAAAGATGTATGGCCCGAACCATGAGAATCATTAACGAGTACCTAGCTCTCTTCTCGTTGACATACATACTCGCAACACACCGCGAGGAACTCCATCGTTGGATAATACGACAGATAATCTCGCTACGAGTCTCACGCGCCGTAGGGCAAACAATTAAGGCGTATTAAGGCTCGAGACCCTCGTTTATTTCTTTCACGGAGAGAGAAAAGGACCCGAGGAACCTAAAACTCCGTACCACGGAGTCTCGGGCGTTGATACAGGTTAAAAGATTAAGTAAATATTACGATTACTGTTGAACGAGCACGTTACGTGCTACCGAATATTTGATTTCCGCGCAAGGATCGAGCAGGAAACGGAAACCATACGTTGTTGACCGAGCGTAAAGCTCGAAGCTCTTAAAAGGGAATCGAGTTGGAACTTCCGTGGATCTCGGTTCTCCGGAGGAAACGTTGAACTCGGCTGAATTCGGACCCGATCGCGGTTTTTTCCGCACAATTTTTCCGGACCGTCTCCGAATCCAGCGGTCGGTGTCAGCTCCCGATGGAATAACATCGGACGCCGATGCAAAACCCTCGGCAAATTGGCAACCGCCCGCGCATCTACATACATTATGTGTACACTTCGAAGAATCGAACGGTCCTATTGACTTTGGAAGTCCAAACGATCCCGTCGTTCCACCTAAAGCCAGCCAACGAGAGGAGAGACCGTTGAATCGTTTCCGATCTAAAGAAAAGCGGATATAACAGCGAAGGGAATTGGTGCGAAACTTTCTGCGAGAAAATTCACCATTTAATCCTTTCGACCTGGCTGTTGTTTCGTCTGTATTCTAAATGAACGTGATTCGCTTTTTTTTTTTTAAAAAAAAAGTTTATTGAACCAATTAAAATAATCGTGGAACGTGGAACGTGGATCATGGGTGGAACTGACGAGATCAGACGATGTCGATCTCGCAGATGTAGAAGTAGGGCAGAGTACACACGACGTCGTCGAGGCCGCTGGCTTTTACGAGGATTCCACAGTTCTGGTTCCCTCCGTAATTGTCGGGCTCGTTCGCGAACGCCGTGGTCCATTTGTCGAAGCCAGCTTCTTCCAGCGACTCGCCCGTAAGAGTCACCCAGTCTCCCTCTTCGTATAGATCGTGTATACCTAGCCAGGCTTCCCCGATGTTCTGCTGCTCCATATATCGCAGCAGCACGCTCTCCTCGGCCACCGAGTTTATAATAGCCAAGTAACCTATCGAACAATATCCACTCGTTTTAACGCGTCGACCGTCGGACTGACTCGCGCGAAAATCGGAACGACAATTTTGTCTCGCGACGATTGGTGACTGTAGAATCTAGACGTATCTTTACGAAAACTTAAGAATTCTATACAAGATCTCTTTTCGCGAACACTCAGGCCTTAAAATTAATCGTTCGAGTGCCTCAAGGAAAAGCCTCTGAAAAGAATGTCGCCCATATACGGGTGACACGGTCTAATTTTATTTCAGTGGAACGTACCCACTGGAAATATTAATAAAAATGTTAACTTTCGGAGGAATTTTTCCTCGGTATCTCCGCAACACCTGCAACCTCTAATAAATAGTTGGCTTCTTCACCTCCGTCTCTCATGCAGACCTGGCGAGCCGCGTTCCACTTGAGCCTCTTGTTAAACAGCTTGTGAGCTCCGATGCCGCGCGTGATGGTGTACCCTTCTTTCATCTTCGTGTCGTTGGGAGTACCGCGTTGCCGGCCGTTAACGAAAAACGACTGCTTGTCCGCGTCGTAATTGTTTTGGCACTGCACGGAGTCCGCGGACGAGCGACCTGTAACGAGGGTTTGCCACGCGATGAGTTTCCATACACGCGAGTTTCGATTTCGCGCTGTGGACCACTCCGTGGTCGCGTTCGTTGCAGTGCTCTCTCGGCAATTGATATAGACATTTTATTTTACCGTTTTATACAATGATTCGTCAAAATCGTGACTGGTACCTGAGTCGTAAGTTTCGCCAGCGACGGATGCTACGTCGCTAAGCATTCCGTTCAAAAAGGCGAGGACGATTACCGTGCGCTTGAACATCTCGGAGACAACTTGTACGGTCGACCTACCGACAGAAATCAAAGGGAACCGGTATTAAAGGAAACAGAGCCAAGAAGCGAGCCTGGTCGCGTCTTGTTCGTACCGTTGTTTCGAGGTGTGCGTCTACCAAAAGACGAAAAGAGTGCTTACATACGACCGACCGTTTATTTTCCCGCCAGCTTTCTCTCAAAGTTACGGTATTCGAATAGTCCTCCGGTGTTTACGAGGTGGTAAAATCGGCGCGTTGGCTGTCGAGGAAGGAACCACCGACTCCCGTGGTCCGCGAACTTTAACTGACCAACCTCTATCGTCGCTCGCGGCTTGTTCATCTTTATATTCTTTCCTCCCCTCGATCGTCGATGCCATTGCACCTTTTTGCTCTTGTCCGAGAGCAGCCTGATCAAACTGGAAATCCGGCATTCCAGTATCCCATGTTATAGCGCAGATGGCCTTGGATCGCGATGATTCTCATTTGAGAACTCAATTACCGTTCCTACCTGGGCTCCAGAGGTGCTCCTCTTCGAATCAAACGACGCGTTCTCGCGCCCGAATCTTCACCGAGGAACCTTTTCTTCAATGGGGAACCTTTCGGCATTGGGAAGTCGTAGGTGGAGACGGGTAGAGATTCAATTGGAACGTTAGGCGACGATTAACCAGCCAGCTGCGTTTTTCATGATTCGTCGTGAAGATTACTGTATTTCGTGTCACGATGCGTGTCTACACTCAAGTCTCGTACGTATTCCTACCCTCTATGTCTATCGACAAAATTTGTTTAAATTAAATGGTAGGCTCGATGTTTCCAAGTATACGTTTGTGTAAATATGTCGGTGTGTGTATAAGTATATACATGCATAAGCTTATTCATATACTAATTTATACCGACAAATTCATTCGGTTACATCGCAACTATCATTTAATTTACTCAAACTTGTTCGATAGACATAGGTTCGATGTTTCTAATTCTATGTTTGTATAAATGTATACATGCATAAGCTTATTCGTATATTAATTTATACCGACAAATTCATTCGGTTACATCACAACTATCATTTCATTTACTCAAACTTGTTCGATAGACATAGGTTCGATGTTTCTAATTCTATGTTTGTATAAATGTATACATGCATAAGCTTATTCGTATACTAATTTATACTGACAAATTCATTCGGTTACATCACAACTATCATTTAATTTACTCAAACTTGTTCAATTGACACTAAGGGTACGAATATTTATGGGATTTACTGTACGTCGTGACGAATATACGTATATACGAATATAATATACAAATATGTATATATTCATATATATACACACACGTACTTGGTCAGGTATGCATTGAAATAATGAATATAATATGTATATACGAATATAATATGCAAATATATATATACTTGGTCAGGTGTGGATGGAAATAATGAATATATGTATATACGAATATAATATGCAACTATATATATACTTGGTCAGGTGTGGGTGGAAATAACGAATAAGGTACCATAACGTCCGAATATTAAATACGAGCCCCAGCTGACTGGTTAAAAGCACCGCACAACGATTTGTTCAGGGATCCGAATCTTCCTTTTATTAAACAACAATAGTAGCAACAGTCGACAATTGACGCTATCGCGAGGAGGAAAATTGCGACGAGCTATACTTTGATTCCTTCGAGTGAATTTGATATTCGGAACGCATTCTCGGACGCCCTTTTCAGGCACGAATACGCGATGAACTCGATTCGTAGTCCGCGTCGCATTACTCGAATACTCGATCGCAGCGCGGAGTAATCAGATATTCAAGCATTCCGATACTCCCGGACATTTGTATAATTAAATTTCGGGGCGGAACCGCGCGATACGGAGTCAAAGATCCCTACTTACTTGGAGGAATGCCCCCGACGCACATGCGTTCGACAATTAACGCTCGAAATTTGGTTTGCACGCGCAGGTTTTGTTCGCGCGTACAGGGGAAGCTTTCCTACGACCCTCTGGGGCACGATAGTTTCATCGGAGGGTTTTTATCGGTAAAGTCTGGTCGATCCAGAAAAAGTGAAAACTGGTCTATCCGGTCGAGTCAACCTTCTCAGCGGCCGGTGGTAAAGAAAAGAAATAAGCGCGTCGCGGTTCAGCACAAGGTGATCTCGCAGAGGTAGGGATTGGTGTCGTCGCAGTTGGTGTCGTCGAAGCCTCCCTGTTCTTCCAGGACGCCGCAGTTCTGTCGTCCGCCGGCGTTGTCGGGCTGATTAGGCCATATCTGGGACCATTTGTCGAAGCCGGCATCGTCCAGAGTCTCGCCTCCCACGGTTATCCACAGACCTTCCTCGAACTGATCGTGAATGCCTACCCAGGCGCGATTGAAGCCTTCCCTTTTCATCCAATCTATCAACAGCTTCTCCTCGCGCTCAGAGTTTACGACGGCCAACCGACCTATCGAACAACCATTCCCCGTTTAATTCTTGGTCTCGAGTCTTGGCTAGGAATGAACAAAATGATTCGAATCACCTCCTTCGTACGCGCAAGACCTGCGAGCATGATTCCACGTCAATCTGCGGCGGTGCAGCTTGTGAGCACCTACTCCTGCAGCGACAACGTAGTCGTCCCTGTGCACGACGCTGATGCAATTATCTAAGCCTCTGCGCCGCGTCTCTGGCGATCCGTTAATGAAAAATATCTGCTGCGTCGCTTGGTAGTTAAAGTGACCGTTCAAGTTAACTACCGACGGTGAATCTGGAAAAAACAGTGGTCCCAGAGTGAGAACCGCGTCTTCCTCTTTCTTTTCCTTCGGAACTCTATCCAATTTCGGCTCTCAATCCCGTAAGAAGACACCGTTTACCTGGACGCGTTCCGTTGGCCTGCCTCTTCTGTCTTTCACTCGGTTCGAGTACGTCGACTACGGTTGACCCTTCGTTGCAAAGTATTCCACTCGCGAAAACGAAGAGAATTAGCGAGAGCTTGTACATCTTCAGCGACAACCTCTACGAGCGATCTACCGACAAAAATGACATCAAGTGAGCAGCGATAGACGCACGAAACTCTGACTCCATGTTCCTTCGATCGATGAATTAGGACCTTGCGCTGGTCTCAGCCTCTCTATTACTCGCGTAACGTCTGCTGTATCTAGAAATTATTCCAGCCTTACGATTCCCCGTGGTAACGTTCACTCTCGGCGTCGCTTAGACCTCTGACGTCACGAAAAACTCTCGGAACTTGTTCTCGAACGAAGTATGCGGATACATCGCAAGATCCCCGCTGAGAAGAGGTTCTAGGAAAAGAAATACGGAGACACGAGTGCCTGGTAATCGAAAGATCTGGTTCTACGCGTGCAAACCAAATTTCGAGAGCCCTTTATATAAAACTGAAACGGAGAGGTAGCGGTTCCTCGGTGCGCGTAAAACTTGCTCCTTCGATTCGTGAATCTTCGCGACAACAAATTTCAACGAGTCGTTCGAAGTCGTGCTGTCTTTCAACACGTCCAAGAACCCCTCGATCGTAAATGATTCTTAAACCAAGTACGACGTGTGCCTTTACGTACCGTCCGTGGCTTCTCAACACGTTTGTAAAGATCCTGCAAACGATCGATCCTCGAAGCTCTTCGCCGTTCACCGACCGATCGGGAAAAAATCCAGGCAACGTTCGCTCGACGACGGAGACGATCAGCCACGGTTCGCGGAGATTCACCGACTGGGCGTCGTCTGCGTGCTTCGGACACGGGCAATAATTTTTACTCGGCGGAGTAGTAGTTCCAGTATTTCCAATCTTGGACCAGCTCATCTCGCGGAATCCCCACTATCGCAACAAGAGTCCCGTGGTGGGGTAATCGAGCGAGTGCGGATAGATGTTAGCAATCTTTAATTTCAATAATAAGCGACGAATACAATGCGTAGCTCTTAATCGACGACTCTTCTCGATGTAACACGACGAATTCTTCTCGATGTACGCCCCGAATTCGACTCGCGCGTACAAAAATGATCCAGTTTCGATCAGCGGACGGTCGCAGACGCAACGGAATCGTTGGGATGGATATATTCGTCGTACAATCATTTTTGCTGCGTCAAACTGGTCGATCCTGTTCCATCAACTTTTTTTGCTCGTAACTTAAAAGAAGTTTCGCGTCGCGGTTTACCACGTTGATCGCCACGTCACCCGTACACGGGCACGGAACTAAATAAATTAATTTCCAAGAGAATTAATCTGCGCAGGATTCGCGAATTCGACGAGGTCGCAAAAAGAAGTACTAGTTTAAATACGACAAACGTAAGTTCCAGTTGTACGGGAAGAAAGCGTTTAGGTGGATGCGTTAACACAAGCTGATCTCGCAGATGTACGGAAGCGTTGCGTCGCAGTCTATGTCGTCGTAGCCGCCCGATTTCTCCAGGACGCCGCAGTTCTGTCGTCCGCCCAAATTGTCGGGCAGGTTCGGCCAGTTCGTCGACCATCTCTCGAACCCTGTAGCCTCCAACGACTCGCTGGCCACGGTTAACCACTCGCCCTCCTCGTACAGATCGTGGATTCCTACGAAGGCGCGTTCAAAGTTCTCCCTTCCTATCCAACTCGTCAACAGCTTCTCCTCGCGATCCGAGTTCAACACGGCCAACTGACCTATCGAACAACGGCCCCTTGTTTAATTCCGTTTTAAACGGGAGACACTCTCGCCGTTTCGACGACCACTTTCGAATAAACAACTACGATACGTCGAATACCAAACCAAACGATTCAAATCACCTCCTTCGTTCAGGCAGGACTTGCGAGCTTGATTCCACATCAGTCTGCGTCGGTGAAACTTGTGAACGCCTACCCCTACGGTGATAACGTAGTCGTCCCTTTCTACGTAGCTCACGCAACTCTTGAGACCTTTGCGGTGCTTCTGTGGCGTTCCGTTAATGAAAAATATCTGCTGCGTCGCCTGGTAATTAAAGTGACCGTTCATGTTCACTACCGACGGTGAATCTGGAAAAAAACAGTGGTTCCACGGTGAAACCCGTGTCTTCCTCTTTCTCTTCTTTCGGAACTCCATCCATTCTCGGTTCTTAATCCCGTAAGAAGACACCGTTTACCTGGACGCGTTCCGTTGGTCTGCCTCTTCTGTCTTTCACTCGGTTCGAGTACGTCGACTACGGTTGACCCTTCGTTGCAAAGTATTCCACTCGCGAAAACGAAGAGAATTAGCGAGCGCTTGTACATCTCGGCGACAACCTACACGGGCAATCTACCGACAAAAATAATATCAAGTGAGCAGCGACGGCACTCGAGAACCCCTGGCTTGTTCCAATCTCGTCGCATTCAACGCCGACAACGGTCGGATTTTCGGAGACCGAGTCTCTATCCCGTCGCGACGAAATCCTGAGATCTTCTAATCGATGCAAGAGCTCCAAGCCCTCCGAGACTAGTTCCGCGTACGCAAACCAAATTTCGAGCGTTCTTCGACAGAGAAATCGTGGAATTTTTGCTCGATTCCATCGTCGAAGATGGAAAGAAATCGTCGAAACGATGCGATCCAGTGATTACTGTTCGAAATTAAAAGCGCGGACAAGCACCAACAGCGAGCATCGCGCGTAAATGTTTTGGATATTCCATGGCGAGCGATATTCCCCAAAGGATCGCGAAACGACCGTAGCATCGCATCGCGATAAGCGGATTGGACGCATTTGCGGCGTATGCAAATGCGAGACACGCGCGCAAAGCGTATTCGGAATACACGTAAACGACGACATACAAATATAATTATATCGATCTATAAAATTACATGTCCGTGTTTGGCGCGATCCGTAAAATCGCAGGACGGCGATAACGTTTCGAAAGCGATATTTATGCACGGCAATTTGAAAATAAAATTTTCAGTCAGGCGGGACCTCTGTCGATCGAGTATTCGTGCATCGTCCAGATCTTGCTCGATGCGATACGCGATTAGTTTTGCGTGTCAGGAATAAATCGACGAATGTCCCCTGTCGATCGTTCCTGGCAACGATGCTCGTGAAAATTTGGAAAAAAAAAAAATGTTCGAGCGTGAAAACAAATTTAAAAAAAAAAAACAGTAACGATTTGGTGCAAGGAAAATGCGACGAATTCTAGACGCGCTCTAGAAAAGCTCGGATAGCGATTGAAACGTCGTCGGTCGATGCAGCACTCTGAGAAACTACTCGATCCAGCGTAACGTTTAAGCGTAATAGGGTGTATTCTTTTACGTACCGACCTATCGGGTATTTTCTAACAATCCTGCGAACGAACGATACTCGAAGCGGTTCACTGTTCACCGGTGGATCGTGAAAGACCCGCGCAACGTTTGCATAGAATCGATGGCTGCAAACGAGCGGCAACGGTTCGCGAGGACTCACTGACTGCGCTCGCTGCTGCTGACCGCGAGCTTCTGCGTGATTGCCTCCTATCGTCTCTGCCTTCTTCCTCTCTTCGACGATCTTCGACGCGGGGTCGTCTTGCTCTTTGTCGCTCACGCCAACCAAACTGGAAATCCGGCATTCCACGAGCACGGATCGCTACACCGCGGACCTTGAATCGCGACGAGTCCCGCTCGATGAGTCAATTCGCGAGCGAGACAAACTCGTTGTTCCGATCAGACGAAAAGGACGGTAAACAGGAAAACTGTAGCAACGTCACGGCGATATGTACGCGCCTGTTTATTCGTCGAATGTTTCGACGGCATAGTGCCGGGGCAATTCGATTGGCTGTCGCGTGGTACGACGATCGTGGTATAACCTCGGTTTTGGCCGATACGTATCGAGATAAACTGAGAGAGCAATTGGAGGCAATGATAACATTCGCGTAGAGACATGTTTCCTTCCATGTTTATCGAAGAAGTTTCGCTGAACTAAATAATAGTTTCGATATTATCAAATAAATTGTTCGATAGAAATATGTACACGAATACAGAAAATCAAAATCGTCGGAAAGTGGTCGAAATGGCTTGGAATGGCCCCAGCTACATCTTAATACATTTAAACCGGAGATTTAAACAAGTTTCAACGATAGAGGGTATATGAATATTTATGGGGACTGACTGGGGAAAAAAAAAAATTCTTGTAAGATACACTTTGTATCTAGTCGACAATGTGGCGTGGACCACGACTGCTCGAAAGAAAGGCGAAACCCTCTTGTCTCTCTCCCTTCCAGTTCATAGGTGAAAATTGAAATCGTGCTAATTTGAACAAAAATCTTGATTATAATAAACGAAGAGACGTCGACGAAACAGGAATGCGAACGCGAAAGAAAGGACGCGAGATGGAGCATCTGGGCTTTGTTTGTTTGTTTGTTTGTTTGTTTATTTATTTAAAGTGTAGAGGCTGAAAAGGTCCCTATCACGCTACGATGTGGTACAACATATACGAAACTGTGTAAAATAAAAAATGTTAGCCTCTGTGGTGGATGGCACGAGCGGAAGCAGGAACACGGGGAACCGTGTGCTTCCTTGGCGATGCATCGAACGGATATTACCGTTTCGCGATCGACTGCCAGAAGCGATCGGAATAAGAAGGGCGGGAGAGGAGGGAAGGGCAAGGGACGAATATCGTTCCAACAGGGACGTCGCTGACTGGAATCGCATCCGGCGAGAGAGGAAGAAACAAAGAGGACGAAGTTTGGTTACGTTCGGGATGAAAGTGGCCCGAAACGCGCCACCAAAAGCCGAGCGGAAAGACGAGGAAATCCTGCGAACGGATTCGCCGAATACGGCCGAGTCGGGGGATAATTGGAAGATGGAGGAGGGGACGGAGGATATGGTAAGCAGGGATTAGAGCAACGACCGGACGGAAATTACGTACAATATAAGACGATTAACGGAGTCGGGTAAATTTGGAACGTAGAAAGCGAATTCGTCGCGGGTGGAATTAGTCGGCGAGTTATAATTCGTCGCAAGCTTGTTTGGCTGTTTGAAAGATAAACGAGAGGGATGCGGACGGACTCGTGGACCGTAGTTATCCTACGAAAACGTCTGAACGAGAAGAGAAACTTTTCCGCCAGGGGTATTCCGCCATAATAAATTCAAAGTTTCTACGAGACACGCAACGATACCGTGTCAACGCTGAACCGAGGTTTCATTTCTACCTAATTCTAACGTGATCGAACAAAACGACCAGTCTCGAAGACGCTCCTTTCGCTTAATCGAACAACGCACGAAACAATCGTATCGAAAACTGTATAACATTTAGCAAAAGAAAACGTTGGAACATTATTCGACGGTTTCTGAACGATTCGGGAGGCATCAACTGCAGAGCCCGTGGCTCGCAACGGAGGATTGTTCCGCTGATTACATGCTAACCGAATTCATCGATCTTCCCGTGTTGCTATTACGTCGAACGTTTGTTCCAACTGCCATATTGCATCGCAGCTGACAACAATGGCATCGCGAACTGGCTCGATGGCATCGTTATTCCCAATGATGGGAGGCGCATGTAGCGTAAGCTCGGTACCGTGCTTCCTGCGGTAATTTCAAACTCGACATCGTGGTTGGTTTGCGCCGTCCTTGTAATTTCAGCGAATCGAAAATATTGTTCCGCCGGTGGGTATAGAACTTTAAACGCGATTTCCTCGAGGCTACGTTTCTCGAACGTTGCTGGCGAGAACAAAAATTGTAATAATAGTAATAATAATAACAATAGCTTATTTACGGGCAACCTGATATCGAGGTACAATGTAATAACAATGACAACAAGAAAAACGAAACAAGAATGGAGACGGTTACGATATCTTATAACGTAACGTGTTCAAACTTGTTTGCGCATCTGCAAAATTGCAACGACTGACCTTTCGAATGCTAAAGGTGAGCCGTGAAAAAGATCAACAGACGTATTTAAGGCTGTTAGCCATCGCACACATTCTCGCAACACAATTTTCTTTCGCAATTGAGGTACGATATGGGATCAATGTAAGAAATATCGCTGCTTCGAAAGTTGTCTACTTGGAATATTAAATTCCAATAGTTCCAGTATCCTGGGACACTCAATTTTACTATTGACAATTTTCAAAACTAGCATGAAGTCTGCTACAGTTCGGCGCTGCTTAAGCATCAACATTCGCATAGTGCAAAGTACAAAGTGCAAATTGCAAAGTGCAAATTGCAAAGTGCAAAGTGGTTTGCTACATCCATAGGTGTACCTATCTTATAAATCTTAGAAATACGAAGCTCGAAAGCGTTTTAATTACATCGCGCGAGAGGAGCGCGATCGCCTAGAAAAGTTAATGCTTTCCTCTCGCAAATAGACCAGCCGCCCCCCCGGACCGATCGATCCTGGCGCTAAAAAAACCTACGAGAATTTTGGTAAGCTTTACGCTGCAAAAAGGCGTACTCGCGGTGAAACTGGGTCGAATCAACAATGTTCGGGCCAGCTTCTTCGATATCGATACCGAAATCCCGCCCAATATTCTCCCCCGGCGCGAATTTAGATCTCGCAGATTGGCCACGCGCCGTGTTCCCAATCCTGGCCAACGGTCTGGAATCGACCGTTCGCGACAGGCCGGAAGAAAAAATTCGCCGACGTTTCTCGGCCAATCTACCAAGGATCTCGTAAGCGTCTGGCGACGAAGAGCATCGTTACGCTCGGATGCGGGACCCGCAGAGATCTCGTCGTCTTCGCTAACCGTGTTTTCCGGCAAATTTCAGCGGAGCTCGGCGATCTCGAATCGATGATTCCGGTAAATTAATACCAGCCCGTTTGGCAAACGTCGAGTGCCAGATTTCCCTCTCGAACGGTACCCTTTGATCGTTCAATCTCTCGTCGTACCTGGGTTCTCGCGCGTGCAGCGCGAAACGCTCGAAAAACCACGATTTCGAGAAACGTCGCGCGCTAAAATCCCGATTTCATCGTGTTTTTACAGTCGTGGCAAACGCAAGCGTATACCTCCAAACGCACGAGGAACTGCGGACGGAATAACGATTGCATGGGTTGCACGCGCGTATGGAAATACGTTTAGCGTAGAGTACGAGGGTCGTGGTCTCGCGGATCAGGCACCGATTTATTGTTATTTTTGAAGACGCAGACGTTAGAAACGCTTTGCAACGAAGCTTCCGCGTCGAGTCGCTCCAAAACCGGGTCTTAAACATCGTTTCTCGCTACAAGAGCACCCGTGCCTCGTTTTTGAGACTCCAAGGTATCGTCCGAAAAGAAACATCGACTTTTTGAAATTTCCGAACGGCGTTACGTCTCTCGATGTCCCGAATTCCGTGGCCTCGGGTTCAAAGAACGCGTCGACTATCGAGCCGCTATTCGGCGGTGCTCCGAACGTAAACTTCTCGGCTGGAGAATTCGGCTGGGAGGACGGGGAGACGGCGAACAATAGGCTTCGCTCGCCCAACGATATTCGAGGGCGACGTACCTGCGAGATTAGTCGCGGAATTCCAAAAGGACCATCGGCAGCCAAAGAGTTTCATCTCGCGCTCCTTCATCCCCGAGGCGCGTTCAACCGCGAGGACGCCAAAGAGACGACGGCTGGCTCGTCCTGATTCACGAAATCAACCATCGGTTGGACGCTCTTCCGTAATCCAAACTGCATTCACGGAACCACAATTTCCTCCTAAAAGGGCTCCGCGTTCGCGCGCTCTCGCCGTCCTATCCGAATCGTCTAATCCAAACGAGATTTCGCCAGCCGCGCCGCGGATCTCGCGTTTACCGTTAACGTCGCGTTCCGTTCGCTCCTGTTGGCTCGACGATTCTCTTCGCTCTCTCCATCGGGAAACCTACGATGTTCGTCCTTAGGCGAGCGGAACGCGCCACGACCGTCGTCTCGCCTTTCGATTAATCCTTTCGTCGAGAACAAGCGGATGCGACGCTTGGAACTCGAGATTTCCAGAACTGATGAATAATGTACGGTAAGGAACGCGTGCAAGAAACTCGAGACCCAAGGATTTATTTAGGATAGAACAGAGAGCGAAAGAAAAAGAGGCCCGAGAAAATAAAGGAGTCGGCAGAAGCGTATAAAAATCGGTAAGGACCATGTTACACTTGCTCGCTCGCTGAGTGGTGGGGATAGTCTTCTTGTATTTATTCAGTTAATCCTGTCTTGCGCGTATCCAGTCTCGTTTAAGCGTCCGCGACGAATCGGACGTCCTTTCCGCGACGCTTTGGGGGCTCCTCGAACGATAGCCTCGGGTAAAGTCGCTGAAAATCCACGATCTATCGTAATAATCCCGATTGGCGATAAAGTTCGACGGGCTAATGGGTCGACTGATGAGATACGGCCTGCGATACGATTTATCGGCAGAAAGGACCGTTCATGTCGAATTTCCGCAGCACCAGCGACGATATTTGCAGTGAGTCAGCTACGTCCCTCGAATAACTTGGCGTACGACGAGCGCGAGGAAATCGACGAGCAAGTGTTACTCGCGAAGAACGCAAACTCCTTTTGGTAACGGAGAGCTTTCGTATCTGCAACGGATGGTCCCTTCGGAGGATTCTTAGTTCTAAACGTCGACCGTGTCGCTGTCCCGAGGCCGTTGAACGCGATATCACGGTAACGGTGCGCACGTTCTCCTGTCTCCATATTATGCAAATGCTCGGTTAGATTCGCGACGGTACGTTCCACCTTGGCGAGTGGTTAATAATACATCTGCCAGTAATGGACTACCGTCGGTTTCCGTTGATTTAGGCGCGGTGTCACGGAAGATTAAGGACCTAGGTGTCGCGAATACAAGCAGTGCCTCTCAGGGGAAGTCCGGATTCGAGGAGAGTCGCTTAAATTCGTGCTTCGCGGTCGTCGATGCAACTCGCTACGTCTAATTTTTATCCTATTATTTGATTAATTCTAATCTTTATTTTCGTATCTTGAACGCGTCGTACGAACAAACTGTATATATGAAAAAAGTCTTCCGTCTTGTCGTTCTCTACGAGATAATATATATTTTTTATATCGATAGAACATAAAATGGAAGTAAAATAATAATAATAATACAAAATTGTTACAAGTTGAGTTTTTGAATGCCGAAGTTGAGTCATGAAAAATAGTTGCGGCATGCTATGTTCATAGATCTATCGATCTTACGAGAGACGTACTTAAAGAATTCGTGTCGAACACTCTCAATCGTTTTCGTAAGACCAGTTTGTAATGGATTCCAGAGCCGAGATACGTATTCGAGATGCGGTGGAAGTTTGTTCGCGGTGAGTTTGGCCGTCTCCGAGACAGAAAATTGCACGTGCAGCAGCGAGGATCTCTCCGACGATATGTTCGGTTTCTCCATGAACACTCGACACGAACTATCGCGTGCCACGGCCGAACAAGAACCACCGTTTTCGATGGTAAACGCTCGCCGCGGCGAAATCTGCCCGAGAGATCGAGCGAACGGCGTCAGGTGCATCCGACCGTTTTCAATAAGTTACACTCGACACGAGTCAGCCAACGTCGAGAGCAGTTTTGCAGTCGCCATCGATCTCGAGATCACCGCGTCAGCCATCCCCCGAGATATGCTGGCAATTCCAGCACCCGTTCGGGCTTTTTCCAGCAGCGGATTCCGCGATGCGAGAACTGCTTCCGTGGATCTAACCGGAATTCCAAATGTGACGGACAACTGCGAAGGACCAGCCAGCTATCAATTTACACGAATCGTCCATCGATCTTCGATCCCTGCCACGGGAAACGGACGACGCGACGCGTTCGGAAACCGGAAACTACCATCGACCCGACCGATTCTTCCAATACACGAACGAGGGATACTGTACGCAATTTACAGGTACGTCCATTTAGGTTTTCTTCGACCTGTCGTAAACGCACTTTTTGAGAATCGCTCTAAACTGCGGAGCATATGACTATACCACCACTCGTATGCCGAAAAGAGAACTTGGAAGTCTGATTTTCCAAATGAGATTCGAAAAGATGTCGATGTATTTATTGTTCGAACAATTTCGACGTTTATTTTGTTAACTTTGAATAGAAGAAGATTAATATAAAACTCGTTATTCGTCGTATGCTATGAACTCACTCGTACGATTGAATTTCTTTTTCATCCCTACTCGAACAACGGAAAAGTAAAGAAATATAGGTGGTGCTATAGTTACGTTCTACGGTGTATACCCTATACCTAGAATCCTCGTCGTATACGATGCAACCGAAGTAGAGAGACAGAGCTTCCCCTTTATTTTTACCCGTGGACGATATGTCACGGCGGGAGTACCTTTCTCCAGACAGATATACTTAGACCCCAACGTAAGATGCACGGAACATCGAAAGTTTTCTTTATTCCATTACGCTGTCTCGCGTCGAGCATGGAATTCGTTTTCGGAATCCATATTTCAGCGTCGCCGGGGGGAATGGGAATATATCCGCGGGATAATACCGTAACCGCGTCGCGGAACTGAATTAAAGGATCGTATCGACGTTTCGATCTTTGCTTCGACTCCTCGATGGAAATGATCGTTAATTAAATTAACATCGATTACCAATTGGCGTGACTGGTTCGAGTTAACAATTGGCAAAGCCATAAAAACCATAAAACATGTGATAAATCGAAGCAAGCATAAAGCAGACAACAAATCGATCCATGTACTCAACGTCCGTTGCACGGTAAGGTTTTTATTCGGTATCAAAGGAAAGCCAGCGACAAAGATCCAGCATTTCTGGTAACTACGAGCCAGACAGGGATGGATGCCAGCGCCTGAAAGGTACATCTCGCATCTCCGAAATGGCTACGTCGCCGGCGCGTCCCTTTCTATCGCCTGGCCATCTAAAATGGAAAACTTTCCACTATTTTTCCACCCCGGGTCGTTGGTCGCGTCCAAAGTACTTCCGCGACGAAGGTCGCGAATAAAATCAATCGGGGCTTCGGCGCGACGATTTCGAACAAATACGCGGCCAACTGTGCCCAAATCCACGAGAAAACGATATCGATCTTGTCTACCGAGGCGTATTACCATCGAACCAGGCCTCCTCGATCGATCGCATTTCCATACGAGTCGACGACACACTCGTAGCGCGTAGAATCATAATGGTGTACTAATACACGCGGTCGAATAAATTGTTACCATTGCAAAGCCCCCTTCAAAGGTCGAAAGGGGGAACAAACGTATCTCGTAAAACCTATAAACGAGACACACAATAGGATCGTTCCGAGCGAAATGGAATACTTTTCGAAGGGATTCGCGCGAAACGAAAATATTTAACCGGAACTGTTGGCGCGCGTTGCAGATCGAACAACAAATTACCGAACGATTCAACAATCCTCGCTGATTACCCGACTATTTATCCCGCAAATAATCCCGGACGAGCCGAATTTGTAAAATAATTCGCTGCCCCTGTACGCGAAAATTCCTTCACGGGAATCGCGCCGCGGTTCATTCGAACGATCCAGGCGACGAAAAGTATATACAGGGGATGTTTTCGGAGAAGGTGAAAATCCGCTCGATTACAGAGTAGACGACGAATATATTTTCGGTGGACACGTGTTTCAGTTCAAACGTGAATTTCGTAAATTTTTGGTTTCAAATTGTACGACGGAGCAGACCAAGGATTCGATTCAAATGATAAATTAGTAGGAGATGGAAAATGGCTGTTTGGCTGTCGAGGTGAACCGAAAGTCGTTCTTAACGCATTTTACGCAGAAAATAAACTCCAACAAACTTTATTTATACTTTACCAACGTAATGAATCGAAATGAAATATTTTACATGTATCGTACGTAACACGACGAGCAAAGCTTTCGCGATATTCTATCTCGCCTTGGTTTCAGAAATTGAAACAGACGATGCAAGTGCAATCGTCGAGTATACGCGAACTTCTCACCAGCGAGAGTGCACCGAGTAAAATGTTTCGCGCGTGAAACCGTTCGAAGGAAACGTGCATAGTCGATGAAGCGCAACGTACCGAAGTGTGGACTTCCAGGGGTGAAAAAGGGTTGCGCGCCGTTGAGTCGAACGGTTAAAATTGACCACCGCGTATCGCGGGGAATCCGTGGAACCTATTATTCCGGAATCGATCATCCGCGCGGATTGAAAATCCGTGGGATTCCCGTCGTTGGGGAAAATCACTTGTCTCGCGTGGTTTTTCTATAGCAGCGGGTTTAACGATCCGTTTCGAAAGCGAATTACAGACAGCACGGGACACGGGGGTGCGCGATTTAATATTAGTCCGTCGGTTACCGGGCGGGACGAGCGTCATCGGAGGAAATAATACAATGGCCGGTTCATTTCGAGAGCTTCTCGTCGAAATTGTCGCGGTACGCTACGGTAAAAATATTCGATAATACCTGATTCAGGTACCTTGATTACGTCAGACGGGAATTCGACAGATATTACACAGAGTATTCCCTGTTAATTTTACGAATCGTGGAATTTCGATATGGTCACGATTCGCTGGAGTGGCATCAACCCTTTGACGGTCGCGAACTCCTCCCCGAGGTTACGTGGCAAACGGTTCCTTTCATCGTTCCTTATCAACGCTCCAGACGTCGATGCCACGTAAATTTTCCCCGTTTCCGTTCAGCCCGAACTTCTCGATAATCCAAAGCGTCCCGGTAATTCCTCGCGGCAAGTTTTTTGCTCGCGAGGAATCCAAAGAACGCCGCGAAGCTGGCAACCGGCGAGCTGGCTCCGCGTCAAATAAATTACGCCAGGGAAGGAATTATGCCGGCGCGTTTCCTCCTCCGGTACCTTCGCCTCGTCAAATTGCCGCGATTATTTTGGATTACAGCAATTAATCGGTGCACGCGTATGGCGCGATTTGATGCACGAGTCGCAGCGACGGCGGGCCGGGCTCGGACCGCGATCGTCGCTTCTCTGAAAACGGGCCGCCTAATGCCGACGATTAATCACTGCTATCCGGGTGAACCGACTAATTGCTCAGTGTGCGCCACTCTCCCGCTTCTGCTCGATTGTTAGGTACACACACGGAAGCGGGCGCGCGCACACATCGCGCACACGCTGGAAAAAAAATAGAAGAGAGAATTAGTCGAATTCGTTCGATTCCAGCGTGTGCCTGCGCCTCGCCGATAAGTCCTGCAACAGGGCTCCGCGTTCATTACTTTTCCTGATAACTCGATCGTTTCCGTCTCCCTCGATCTCGCTCCTCGCGTCGCTGTTCCAATTTTATTCCATTTATTTAGTTATTTAACGTCTAACGTCAAGCAGACTGTGCTTAAATTTTGGTACCGTGGGTGAAAGGGCATGTTTGCTCGCGTATTTATTCGAGTATAGTAGGATAGTATAGCAGGATAGTATAGTAGGATATAGGTTTAATTATAGGCGCAATTAAATTCGCCAAGATGTTCCTACCCTCTTCTATATACTGTACATAAAATACCGAATGTACTTACCGTCTTTGGAACTCCTATCTCGCAAGAGAGAGACGGGGGAAATTACACTTGTTTAGCACCGCACCTTAACACCTAGCCCGAACGTTCCTCGCGAAGAATAATTAATCGATCGAAGAGAAAAACAAATTACAAAAATTACGTTTCCCGTTGAACGAACGAACGTTTGCTCGAGTAAATCGTTGAGTCGATCGAACGCCGCGAACAGAATTTCGTCTCTGATATTTTCGAGCACGCCGAACGAGTTAATTTCACGTTGTCCGATCGTGCTCCGTTCCGATGCGAAAT
The DNA here is from genome assembly GCF_026283585.1 of Hylaeus volcanicus. Taxonomy (NCBI): domain Eukaryota; kingdom Metazoa; phylum Arthropoda; class Insecta; order Hymenoptera; family Colletidae; genus Hylaeus; species Hylaeus volcanicus. The sequence goes on along the minus strand of NC_071977.1, from coordinate 1,783,013 downwards.
AAAAAGCGTTAGAAAGCACTCACCCGAAGCCGGATGCAACTCCATCCGCGATAAGTACTCACCTGGAACAGAAAACAAACGTAAACCGCTTTATTAAAATTGTCTTCGTCGAAACGAAGCTATCGGACCGTGGGATCGGTTCGAGAGAATCAATTTTTTCACGAGTGGCGAGGGAGGGAAAAGCTAAATGATAAACAATCAAAATGGACGGGCGAAAAGCCGCCACAGGGGATTCACGATTGGCTGCCATGCTCGATGGCTCTCCCAATGACACTTATTATTATAAATGCATCGGTTGGCCGTGTACCAGCGCACCTGACCAGTATTTACGATGGCCGATAATCCAGCGGTGCATAAAATATCGTATCACCGATGGAAAATGCGTAAGAGAAAAACGAAATCGATCCCGAACGATCTACCGGTGCAAGAGTATATTTCTTTCGCGCCATTTTAGGGGCCTTTTTTATCTTTTCGGTATTTTAGTTCTTCTTAACGACATACAGGGTATCCCAGAATTAGTGTAAGAACCGGAAATAGGGGAGGGGGGTAGCTGAGACGATTCTGAAGAATTTTGCATCTCCTTTGCAAAAATGTCGGCGGAGACAAACGAGTGTCGAAGGCGAGGCAGCGATGAAAAGAAATCTGGACAAGATTCGTGAATTTTTTCGAGGTTGTAA
>NC_071977.1:1773958-1782326 GCF_026283585.1 Hylaeus volcanicus | reverse complement strand
GTTGTAAAACGATATACTAGGACAAGTATCGGTATCGTCTAACTTTCGATAGCCCCGAAACGAAATTTTAACCCTTCATTCTTGAATTATTAACGGAAAATCATCGAGCCAGCCTCTCGCGCGCTACTCGGGCGCTGCGATTGGTCGGTGGTTTTTCGTTAATAATTCGAAATCGAAGCCCCCACCGACATTTTTGCAAAGGAAATTGTTGTTCGGAATCGTGTCAGACTAATTCTGGAACACCCTATCTCTATAAATAACGTTCGTTAACGTATCGGTTCGTGAATGTACAGCGTGGAACGAGGTCGACGGAGCCGCTGATTTTTTCGACTTATCGTGCACTCTTAGCGCGCGTGGTCGGAAAATCAATATACGCATCGGCAAACATTGCATCCGCGCTTTCCGCATGACAAGTTCATTCATAATCGAACGACCGCGGTACACCGCGGGACAAACGCGGCGAAAGAAGAAAAAAAAAAAAAAAGGAAACGAAAATTCACGAGACTGCGTGTTTGCCAATAGAATTTTCATTCCGAATAACTGTCGCGCAACGAACGCGGGAACGGATACGGTTTGACGGGCCGACAACGCCGCGATTTCGTCAACGGAAGTGCATTAAAAAAAAAAGTCCCGTCTGTCGTTCGTTAAAACGAAGAACGGTCGCGGTTCGCGTAATGCCCTTTTCATTCCAACCTTTCTTTTTTCTTCGCTTATTCCACGCGAAATTGTAACGGACCTTTTTTCTTCCTATTTTGGAGGTGCTCTCGTTATAAAATATACGCCGTTAATGCTACTCGGCTGGCTCTCGCGCGAACGAACACGTCGAATGCTTTCGCATTCCATTATTTCGGTGCCAGCGCGCGTTCGCGGTTCGCGCGAGCGTAGAATTTACAACAAATCGAGACTTTTGTTCCCAGGAATCTTACGAGTTCCAGCGTACGACGTTTTAATTGCGTTACCGGCTCGCGAAACAAAATAAAGTTATAGCTCCCGATACGAATGTTTGTTTGCTCCTTCGATTTATTTGAAATACGCGCGCGGCGAATACGGCTTATTATCGCGCACGTATCTGGTATTGCACGGCCAATCGAAGCTTCCCACCGAAACCGTCGCGGAGAACAGAGCGAGGAGCAGAGCTTGCGGAGAGACATCGATCGCAGACGGAGACTCTCAGAGAAGCTCGCGAACGTCTCGCTCTCGAGAACGGAGCCCGTGAAAGGGAATATAAGAAAGAGGCAGAGGATGGCGGAAAGAAACTTGCAGAATAAGCCTGGTACTTAACGAATGCCCACGGACGCGCGCGCGCGCCCACGCACACACGAAGAGGTGCTCTTCAGAGCTGAAACGCGCGTTTATCTATCCTCTCGTCGTCGTTGGCCGCGAGAGTTTCCTTTTATCAGCAGGCGCGACCGACAGTCGTGACATCAGCAGAGGCAAAAAGGCATAATGCCGGTGGGAGACAGGGCAACGAGCGGGGTATCAAGTTTTAACGAGATCCCCCAGTCTTCGGACGCGCGACTGGAGGGGCACTTTGCAGACACAAAGACCGCGCGTAGCTTTGCCGAAAGCACGTTTTCCCGCGGCGCACCGGTTGTTAGGACCTTTCGAAGCCCGGCTTTGCGACACTGATACTCGCCAACTTCCCTTTTTCCGAGGCCTGCCGGAAACGCGTACACCGAGGAACCTCGATCGCGTTTCATACTTTTTAAACAGCGCGAGTACACTGTCTCTCGGATCCTCTTTTCTTTTTTTATATTTTTTTGGAAAGTTTCGCTAGAGTTAATCTAGGTCTGGGTCGCTCTACAGAGGAATTGTACACGTTTGGCCGCAACGTCGCCCAGAAATGGGTGACACGACTTTTCATTAAGAAACTAAAAAAATGAATGTCGAAGACGAGGCAGTAATGAAAAGAAATCTGGATAAGATTCGTGTAGGACTCTAGGTGAAAGAAAGTGATCGGTTCAGAAATATAGATAATTTAACGATCTTGTTCGATGGTCGCTACAATACTAGGTTTTAGGCAGCCACGGTCTATCGGCTACCGTTAAAGACATAACGATCTGCAACACAGTGCGGTATCACACGAAACATACGATGGTCGAGGTAGTCTATCGCGACTCTATTACATTCGTGAATTTTTTCGACGTTGTAAAATGAAATACTAGGACAAGTATCGGTATCGTCTGATTTTCGATAGTCCAAAATTTTGACTCTGTAAAAATGTTCACGAGTTTTATTCCGACAGTTAACGCGAAAGACCCTCCAAACATGGACAAGGATCAAAAATATAACAAAGACAAACATAAACAATCCTGATTTTATACTAAACGAGGATCGAATGCGCGGTTGCGCGATTCTTCTTTCCTATTCGAAACCTTTTAAATCTTCTCTTTGGTCCTCTACGGCCAAACCTTGGCCGTCTTATATCGCTGCCCTCTGGCTGGTACTCTTAGCTTCTCCTTTCCTCGTCGATCAATATCGGCGGACGATGGCGAAGTTTGGTCAAACGATCGCGGGACACTCCGTGTAAGAACTAATTAAAACCCACGAAATCGTCCCGGGGACTTAACGGCGATAATTGCGACGGAAGCATGGGACGCGGATGAATAAAACATGAAATTAAAGCGACGAAAGCTGCGTTCGTGAAAGTTTCGATGAAAATCTAGCGCAACGTGGGCAAGGGCTCTCTATTTATTAGCGCACGGTTCGACGATACCTACGAGTGCTCGTAAATTTCGAGTGGTTGCCAGTTAGAAAGATAATGAAGAAAACGAGAAGGACTTCCAACCAACGGGGGAAACTATGTACGTATACCGTCAGTCTCGTAAGTATCTTCGATATCGATTGAAGAAATCCGCCTAAATTACATTATAGGTTTAATGCTTCCGAATAAATTTTTCGTTAGAATTTTTCGTTAGAATTTTTCGTGTACATATTTATCGGTATTTAATTTAGGTAAATTTCTTCGGTAGACATGGATGATACGAATACTTTTGTAGGGCTGACAGTGCATGCGCGATGCTTGTTTGTATTTGTTCGTTAGAAAAGGATGTGTTCTAAGAGTATAGTGGTAATCGGGTGTAGAATAAAGACACGTCTTATACATGTATAATTAAACTTTTTATTCGAGACTGGATAACTCTCTGACAGGGCTCGTTTAACGAACTAACATCACAGACATTCTTTCCCTCGTTCTCGCGTGCACAAACGCATTCGCCCTGAGAAAAACTCGACCTAATCACGTAAACATTCGCTCGTCAGTCGTACCAATAGTCTAAATATTCGCTCGCACTGTCGCGCAGCACGCACCTCGATCCTATTCGTCCAGCCGTACTTGAAAAACTAAAAACAAGACGGAGACGTGGTGTCGGTTTATCTCCACCGCTCGTGTTTAGAAATCTTTAAGAAGCACGTGTCATCGAAACGTTCGTAGAAATGATTACCCAAGAGGAATCTATTTCTCTGTCAGTCCCCTCGATATGATAAACACAACCATCGACGAGAGCGCGGCTTCGAAACGTTTAATAAAGAGACCGAAACGAGTGCTCCGGGGCGGACTATATTTTGGTTTCGAATTGGATTTGCATATTGGAAGCGATCCGCGGAATATTCAAGGGACAAGTAACGCGCGCGGGGATGAATAAATCTACGCAACGAAAAATATTATTCCGGCGGGTAATTCAATGGAAAATAAACTCGCCGCTTTAAATGGCTCGTATCTCGAAGAACGCCAGACGGAAACATCGCGGGAAAACATTTTCCTCGCGGTACGCGAGATTAAGAGGTCTTCGGACAGAAACAGTTAATCCCGCTCGAGAAACGCGTATCCTCGCCGTCAGCCATCGGCGGGGGAAGTTGTTTTACATTTAAATCAAACCGGGTGTCTCGAAATCAATTCGACTCGGCGAGGTACGAGATCGGGCTGTTTTACAATTTAAATGCTTGCCCGGGGATGTAAAAAGCGGGCTCGTAAAGAGGCCATTACTTCGTATCTTTCGAAGATGGGCGACGTGGATGGGAAGCGAGGGGAGAACACCGAGGAACGTTGGAAATTAGTTTATCACCGGTCAACGTCGCGTACCGCCAGCGGTACGTTATTCGAACTTTAAAGTGCAAGGACGAGAACTCGAGGAGCCTCGAAAACGTTTTTCCATGGAACCGCGTCGCTGCAACTCTTGGCAATTTTTGAAAGCGGATAAAGTCTTGGAAGTTCTGAACGGATCTCTCATGTACATCCTGGATGTTCCTGAAGTTTTGAAATCCTTTAAAAAGGTAAACAGGTACGCGAAAGATTCGTTTCGCGCGTGTCGCGTATCCTTCAACGCTAAACGTACCGACATTTCACCGCCGCCGGTGGAAGGGAGCTCGCGCGGCAGTAGTAACGGCCGATTTAAGTCAGACATCAGCATACCACGCGTCGCGCTCCATCGATCGAACGGTTGGTCTTGAAGACACTTTCTTCAATTAAATGGAAAAATATTTCACCTCCTACTGAATGAAATAATGCACGAAACAATTGTATATAATTGTTAGACTGCGGATCCTTTGTGTACAATCAAATCTTGGCGAACGTGCCTACAAAAATTGAACCCAGATAGGAATTTCTTTTATTCTGCAAATATCGTAACGTGAACTTTTCACTTTCAATATTTTTTATATTCTTGCATATTGTCTGAATTTTGTAGCTTCTAGCACATTCAAAGTGCTAGAAGCTACAATTCTAGCTTCTAGCATTTTGCTGGAAGTGCAAAATTTCCCTTTAAATTGCCTTTAAATGCATAAATCGATCCGCGGTGTAATAATTGTATATAAGAGCTGCGCTAAACATTTCGAACACGTTTATCCAGCCTATCTCTAGAAAATCGGTTATTTATTTTCCTGTTTCGTCCGACTGGCGGCTGGATTAATAGAAGTAATCAGGCACCTGGGCGTTCGCGCAACAGTGCCTAAAATAAAGCACATTTCTCTGGCACGCATTTCATCTTATGGCCGAGAAATTTGCCGAGTATTCCGCTCTCGCGGAATTTCAAACAGAGAACGCTCTTTTTATTCGCGGGAATTGCGACGTCCACCGTGCGTGTACCAGCGATTGAATTAAAGCCCGCAGTTTCAATTGTCCTCTTCCGTACCGAGCTGTTTCTAACCTTCATTCGCGCGGAAATTTACATTTAATATTAAGTCTCGCGTCCCTCTGTGCGCGTCTCGCGTCCCCCTAAATAATTAATGAACATATTAACATACAAACAAAGTATTAGTCTCGCATACATTTACACGAGTAATTTAGCAATCAAGGTAGCAATCCTTTCTAGGTTCGACACGGTAAATCGACCAACGATGTTAGTCAGAAACGATTGTCGGCTTAGCATTCGTGGCAATAGAATGCTAAGAAAGCATCTCGAATCGCAAAGGGTTAAAGAGATATCTAGTTGCTCCAACCGAATATTAAACCTACCCTTCCATTTCGATCGAGACAGCGTTTCTCCGAGAGAATGCTGGGTTGGATAGCAACGCGACGGTGTTGGACGGTCAGCGACGTAAGACGTCGAAGAATTGAACGTTATCGATTCGGAATGCATATCGGCATGCACCTTTGCTAGATAGAGGCGGTCCGTGGAAAGTTCACCGGGTCTCGTCTCGAAAACTTTTATCCGAGGATATGGTCGAGTCTCGGAAACATCCGCAGTCGGGCTTTCTGAAATATACATTCGCCATTTTCATCGGTCTCTCCGTTGAATGCTACCGAAAAATCACTTCGAGTAAGGAAACCAATCCGGGGGAGCTACGCGCCGGAAAGTTGCAGTTCCACGGAGAACCTCGACGACAGAGAACTTGGCGGGAAACTTTCCGGTCCGGAAAATTAGCTATTTATTTCGAACAGCCCAAGGGGTCTCCCATGTTTGGCCGACAACCATCTGCCGGGCTACCTTTCGCGATCGAAGACGAAGAAGGTCGAGAAAATTGTCATTCAGGCTTCAACAATGTCATCTCGCGCTATAGCCACACTAACATATTTTTTTAAGGGGCACAAAAGAGCAAAATATAACTCGTAGAGTATTGACTATAGCGTAATATTCTGTTCGAAGAAAAAATATTTTGTACGCGCCAAGTATGAGTAAATACGGACGCGAAGGAAAATTATTCCAAAAAGTTTGTTTGACTGTTCTGAAGATATTTGAAAAAATCCTCTGACTCGAAAATGAAACTACCCCCTCAAATGCGAGTATCGCAAGCTTTACGGAAAGGAGATGTTTCTCGTTGAAATCTAAAAGTAAAATATGTACCGCTATTTATTTTCCAGGAGTCGCTACGAAGGAAGGGAGCAACAGACGCCGCGGACTTACGGAAGAAAATTACTGGGAATTTCCGCGGTGTTTTCCTGGCCTCCCACGGTTAAATTACATCCGTCCAGGGAATGTAGTTTGAAACGGAAAGACTCGTCGAAACTAAAAAACAAAGCCGCGTATTATACGCGGGCGGTATACGACGAATATTCGTTAGAAAGTAATGAAAGCCGTTGTTCGAATTCTGGCTGCTGGAAAATCGCCGCTCCGAAAAAGCGTATAAATGCCACCGACGCGAATGGGGAAAGAGACGAGCAGGTTACCGGATTTCCACGGAATTCTCGCTCATGATGTTCCAACGATATTCTACGGTGCGTGAAAACATCCAAAAGCAAAGGACGCCTGAGAAACTCGTGCGTCAAATTCGACAACACTGTCGAAATTAATTTTTTTGTTTATCATAGAAATCCCAGATTGTACTCGCGTTCGAGTTTCGGTGAGAAGATTGAGATGTTTACCCCATTGATCTAATCGGTTCGTTCGGTGTTCCAGCATTGTTCTCGAAGAATTTAAATGAGAAGCTATCTCGACGCCAAAGTTTGATTAGATTCATCAAGTCCGGACAGGAATAATTATCTTCATCAGCGCTAAAGCTGTTAACAGCTTTTCGTTTACTCCACTGTATTGTATCATTTAGAAACTGTATTAGAAACTGAATAAACTTTTCGATCTTGCAGACTCGTTTTCGTGCAATTTTCTCGACCACCTTTTACTGACATAATGAACGTAAGTTCTTATATATTATTTTTTATACATCTCCTAACAACTCCTAATACTTCTTGACACCTCCTAATACCTCCTAACACCCTCTAACATCTCTCAACATCCCCCTAACGTCTCTTAATATATCTTAACATCACCTAACACCATCTAACATCTCCTGATACCTCCTAGCACCATCTAGAATCTCCTAACACCCTCTCACATCTCCTCTAACATCCTCTAACACCGCTTAACATCCCCCAAACATCTCCTAACATCCGTCTAACATTTCCTAACATCCCTCAAACATCCCTAACATTCCTCAAACATCCCTCTAACATCCTCTAACACCGCTTAACATCCCCCAAACATCTCCTAACATCCGTCTAACATTTCCTAACATCCCTCAAACATCCCTAACATTCCTCAACATCCCTCTAACATTCCTAACAACCCTCTAGCATCTCTCTAACACATTCCAACATCTCCTAATATCCCTCAAACATCTCCTAACATCTCCTGACGCCTCCTAACACCTTCTAACACTTCCTGATACTTTCTATCACCTCTTAAAAACACCTGACAACCTCCTAAAAACTTCGCTCCACTGAAACCTTGCAATAAAGTTGCATGGCTCAAAATTTCTACAGATATTCATAAAAATGTGACAAAATCGGAAAAATCGCCTTCTCTTCGAACTTCTGAGTTGTCACTTTGTTACAATCTTGAGCGCGGCAACTTTGTTGAATTTTCGGAAATTTCGTTGAAATTAAACGGAAATGTATTTGGAAATGAAGGGAAATTAAAGGGAAATGTATTTGGAAATGAAGGGAAATTAAAGGGAAATGTATTTGGAAGTGAAGGGAAATTAAAGGGAAATGTATTTGGAAATGAAGGGAAATTAAAGGGAAATGTATTTGGAAATGAAGGGAAATTAAAAGGAAATGTACCAGGAATTGAAGGGAAATTAAACGGAAATGTATTTGGAAATGAAGGGAAATTAAAGGGAAATGTATTTGGAAGTGAAGGGAAATTAAAGGGAAATGTATTTGGAAATGAAGGGAAATTAAAGGGAAATGTATTTGGAAATGAAGGGAAATTAAAGGGAAATGTACCAGGAAGTGAAGGGAAATTAAAGGGAAATGTATTTGGAAATGAAGGGAAATTAAAGGGAAATGTATTTGGAAGTGAAGGGAAATTAAAGGGAAATGTACCAGGAAGTGAAGGGATATGAAAGGGAAATGTACTAGGAAATGAAAAGAAATGTCAAAGAAATGTAAGGAAATTAAAGGGAAATGTACCAAGAAATGAAGGGAAAATAAAGG